>NW_024387522.1:0-50556 GCF_900408965.1 Simochromis diagramma
CCGCTGGTTTTTTTTTTTTGTTTTACATTCTTCCGAAAAGTAAACCTAATTTCTGCTGTTCAATACTGAACAAATTTAAACTTTTTAAAATTATGCAAAATGCTTAGCCGTGTCTCTAATAAAACCGCTGTAACTTCAGATTACAATCATGTGTTGATTAATGGTTTTCTTTTTGTTTTTTGATGTACTGCAGAATATTTTTATAAAATCCCAGAACAGGAAAATCACCTTCATGTTTTTCTGTGTTTTATCCTCAGCTACTTTGACACAAAGGCCTCTGCTGTGATGCTCACACCTGTGATAAAGTCTTGGAAAGTGTCAGCTTCCTTTTTATAGATACAAAAATATGTAAATGTACTGATCTGATTTATAATATTTCTGTCAAAATTTCCCAGATTCAAATTGAATAGAATCGAATTAAATCGAATCGTGGATCGAATCGATTCGGGACCTTGTGAATCGGAATTGAATCGATTCTAGAAATCAGTGACGATACCCAGCCCTAGTGTGGAAGCAGGTAATCGAAGCAGTGAAAGAAATAAAGAAAGAAACCAAGGACAAGGGTGAGCAGCATAAAAACGAGAGGGGGGAAAAGAGAGAAGAAAAAACGAGAAGAAAAAAAACAAACAAACCCCGAAAACATTCCAATCAAACCACTGACGGAGAGTGACGGTGTTAATTCTGCTATCATATCACACTTAAGATGCGATTTGATACTGGTAAGTTAAACAGATGTTAATGTTAAGTTAATGCAAGTTAGTGTGAGTGGATAGGGAAAGGGTGCAGCTGATTCTTATCTGGTGTGAGGTTAATACAGCCACGGAGTGATGCTGGGGTCACGGTGGAGCTGTCCGTCCACGTACAGCCGGTCCACAGCGATGACAGCGCGGGAGCCCTTCTGGATGAAGCCGCATCGGATTGGGAAGAGGACCCTGCGTCGTTCCAAGATCTCTTTGGGGAACTGGTCGTTCACGCTGAAGTCCGTTCCTTTTCAGTCCCTGCCGCGGCTTTTCACATGTTCCTTTTGTTTGAAGTGGCCGAATGTGGCCACGATAGGACGTGGTCTCTCGCGTTGGTAGAATTCCAAATGTTCAATTACCAGATAGTGGTCACACCCAAGGTAGTCAAGATAATAAACAAGATTGGCATGTTCAATAAATAACCATGCAGAAAGAAGCAATGATATGTACCATTTTATAATAACATTTTTCCAGGACTCAACATAAACTTGTTCAGATTTTTAGCATATAATCACAGGAAATTAAAAATTAGAAAAGTAGAAAAAAATAATAATGTTGGTGTAAGTTGTGGGCACCCGCAGGATCTTTTAAAAACATATGAGACAAACTGCATGTTAAGAAAAGACCTTTTGGGTATTTTGAATTGTAATTTAACTGTATTATTAGGAGATGGGTGGAATAAGCTAACTTTGCATTGTAATCAGAGTAAAGACAAAATACCAAAATACAAAAATACTTTTCAAAACCCTTCGAACAGCTATAAAAATTGGGTCTGTAACTTATCTTTAAACAGTTTAATTACTAAGAGCTGTTATTTCACTCCTTTGTTTTTAAGGTCTGAAGACAATTTTCTACAAGCAACTTTTAAAATTCATAAGATATCAGAATTTCAGCCACAAAACTGCACCAATTTACAGTGAAAAGTTTGGACACATACTTATTTTATGGTTTTTCCATATTTTCATGACTCTAAAACATAAAACATATTTAGAGTTATTTATATATTTTTCTTTGCTTCAGTGTGCGTCTACAGTGTAGAAAGCATTAAAATAAAAATAAAAAAAAAACACTGAATGAGAAGGTGTGTCAAAACCTTTCACTGGTAGTGATGTCCACAGATATCAGTGCTAGTTCATTCTTGTTTTTAAATGATTTCTGTCTTCCAGGTGTTGTCCAGAGGAGCTGTCACCATGCAAGGACAAAAACAGATTCAAGTGCAAGACAGATCGGGTAAAATTCCCATATTTCCACAAATGCCACAGCCAAGCATTGACGTTGGTCTGTTTTATTGATCTGTGGATGTATGTTTGGACCTGTGTTTCAGTGAATGAGGGCCAGGTGTCCTTTAAAGTCAGAGTGTCTCCTGAGATGGCTCCAGAGTTCCAGGTTGTGGCTTATGCCGTCCTGCCAAGTGAGGACGTAATTGCCCACAGTGCTGACTTCTCTACTGACAAATGCTTCAGCAACAAGGTGAGTGTAATTCTAGAGGTGTGCTGTGTGTTTGGTGTCTGCAGTCATGCCATGTTGTTCAAATCAAAGTCAAATTCAGTTGGCTAAATCACCTGAAGATTTCTAGCATATACTGGTTGTTGTGGACTGGTTGTTGCACAGCTGTTTCTACTCTACCTGAGGACTCAGATTGCTTCTTTATATGACCTCATGACCCGCTCACTCCCATTTATACAAGCACCTTTTTCAATGATGATGCAAGTCCTACCTATCTAACACTGACACAGTGTTCATACAGTGTGCAGCTTGGGGTACAGCCATCACATGGGACTCATGATTTGTCGCTCACCACAATGAACAGCACATTTAGCCAGCAGTGAGTGGGGACTGATCACAGTAACTTCTACGAGTGTTTTGTGTGTGTCAGGTGTCAGTGGAGTTTTCACCGTCTTCAGCCGTCCCAGGTGAAGAGACCAACATGCAGGTGACGGCCCTGCCACGTTCTCTGTGTGGTGTGAGCGCCATCGACAAGAGCGTTCTCATCAAGGAGCCTGGGAAGACTCTGGATGCAGATAAGGTAACTGCTGATATTAACACCAGTGAGGTGGACACATCCCTTATTTCCAGAGCCCGTAGTGTCGTGAGTTACCAACAGCTCAGGCCTTTGCTCTGGTACTGATAAGTATTCTTTGGGTAATCGTACATTCAACTGTTTTAAACAGTCAAATGCTGAGTTTGTCTTAAAGCAAACTGGTATAAAAAATACAAGGTTACAAATGCATGCGTCTGTGATGACAGTCTTTCTAGCGAGTAAGTAAGTACCATGCTTGTTGCTCATGTGGTTGCAGACAGCAATATTTTAATCTTCTCAAATTAATTCCTTTTGAGCAAATTAATATTTCAGCATGGAGATAAATCCAGGATCATGACTTTTTTAGCAAATAATTCAACCATGCAAACAAGTGTATCACCTGCCAGTCACTGTCTGCTTTACTTGAAAAGAATTTAACTTTGCATCAAAACTGCTCAAATACGCGAGTATTTGTTGATGTTAAACGTACAGCAAAACCTGGACAAAGTGAGACTTAGTGAGTTTAAGGAGCTACAGAGACAGCTTCAAATGGAGAACACTTACTGTAGCCATATAAGTCACTAAGAACGATGTGGTGTTTATAGTAAAATTGTAGAACTTCTGTAAGATTTGGTGAACAGATACTTCAACTATAACACCTCATGTCTGCGGACACTTACTGCTGACTTAATCTTTTTTTTTTTCATAATTCTTCTTAGATAATCTAGCAATTCATTTGAACCAAATCTGTACTCATATTTACATGTAAGAGTTAAAAAACACATGTGGATCAAATGTGACCAGGCAGGCAGGCAATAAATGTTTGGAGCTTTTGCTGAACTGCACTTTTCTTTTCAGATATTTGACTTGCTCCCACTCAAGAAATCCTCAGGTATCCCGTATGAGGTTGATGATGCTACAGAATGCCTTAATGTGAGACCAAAAAGATATGTTTTGCCGTACCCCAGTCAAGAGCAAAATGACGCCTATGCAGTTTTCCAGGTAAAATACAAGTATACCTGTGAGTCCGTCAAACATAACGTAAATACAATAGTTTTTGTTGTTGCACCAGTTTTTGCTGATCTTTGTGTGCTCCTGAAATATCTAGAAAGTCGGACTGAAGATGGCGACAAACTTGCTTTTTCGATTGCCTTCATGCCTCAAGTTCAAAGGAAAAGTATACCATGATAGCCTTCCCCGGTTTAGACAATATTCTATTCAACTAAGTAGTCGTCGTCTGGGATCTGCTGGGCATCTTCCTCCTGAAGCTGCACCAATAGTGACAGCTCGCTCTTTCTTCCCTGAGACGTGGATCTGGGATCTGGTGGAAGTTGGGTAAGTATCTGTTGTGAAGAGATCTGGTGCATATTCCATTTTTAAAAAGTTTATACGATCACATTTAGAAACCCATGTGAACTTTCTGCTGTGTCTTTGCACACATGAAAAACATGAAAATGGAATAACTGTGAGTTTTTTCTTAAGCATGTTTTGATGCTTCAGGCTGATGTTTTGTCATATTTAAAGTTTTGTGGGATATATTATTTCACTGTCATCAGCAACGTGGAGCTCTTTTACTTTGTCAATGCAACATAAACAAGTAATTCACACTGCAGGATGTAACTACACTGATATACAAGTAATTTACAGACATAAAAACATGTTTGATTATGTTACAGAATGTGTTTGTGTGTATCTGCTGCTTCAGAGACGATGGAAAAAGGGGCGTGTCCCTGACTGTCCCAGACACCATCACCACCTGGGAGACGGAGGCTTTCTGTTTGTCCTCTCAGGGTTTTGGTTTGGCTCCTCGTAAAGAAATGAAAGTCTTCCAACCTTTCTTCCTTGAACTCACCATGCCCTACTCCATCATCCGGGGGGAGCACTTTGAACTGAGGGCGACTGTCTTTAACTACCTGACCAGCTGCATCATGGTAATGAATGATTAAAGTGTTTAGATACATGTCTGTTCATAGCCAAGGAAAACCATACTGAAAACATGACTTTCTAAGCAAAATTTATATCATAGTTATTAAAATACAATAGAAAATATTTTTTCTGCAATATAACCATGCAGGATGCAGGCCGTTCTTGAAGGGCCCCTGCTCACCAACACCTGCAAGCTCACCTGCAAGCACTGACACCAGGATTGCCCAATCACATGTCTTTACACTACCAACCCTCCTCTAGCTTTCTTTGTGCGCTCATGCACCTTGTAGAACAGAGTTTAGTGTGGAGGCTGTAAGAAAACAGATGGAGGGAAACGATTAGGAAGGGAGTGATTAAAGTATCCAAGTAAAATGAAGGTCTACTTTGATCATGAGTTCATAACATCAAACTTGTGCATTCGTTTAGATGCTTAAAAAATGTGTTCACATTTGAACTCGGGTTTAACCCTTTAAAGCCGGTCGGAGCGGGCATGCTCCGTTTTGCGTAACTATTTTTAAATCCCAGTAGCTCTGCAACCACGTGAGCTAGCGCAATAATCTTTTTTGCATATGAAACCGGAGGAGTTGTACTTACATCTTATGCCATCAGCTTGTCCTCGGTCACGGTTTCCTTCCACATGTAGCTTTGCAAAAACTGCATAAAAAGCGCTTGCAGCAACAAAAACATAATATTCCAGAAACACACTGTGCCGGTCCGATCAGCTGTTCATAACACTTCCTACGTTGGAATAGACGTCAGAGCGAACTTTCGCATGTCCGCCATTACCTGCCCGAAAACCAGAAGTGACGTCATTTTGCGGAAATGTAGTTTTTAACCATCAGGGCCTCAGGGCCTATACTTGTGTTTTTAAAAGTTATCTTTGACTTTATGACTTTCTGTGTCGTTTCTGGGATGCTCAGGACTCATATTGCACTGCTGGAAATAGTTTATTTTGATGCATATGCTGTTGTTTTGCAAATTTGCATCATGATATTTATTTTTGTTTTTCCTGCAGTGTATAAAAATTGGTGTATTTCAAAAATAAAACTATGAAGACACTTAAAATGAATTCCCTGTGGTGGGAAACTATTTTGTGCAACTTTTTTGTATTTACAGTTTTGAGGGATAAGCCTCTTAAATTTCTCTAACTACAAATATATGTTAAAAAAAACAAAAACGATTTTCAATTTTTTTGTAGTTTATTGCACTTTTTTCCAATTTATGTAATTACTATGCACTTAATGAATACATATTATTAAAATCAGGGCTATAATGGTTGTATTGATGTATAGTAACTTGAAATGCTCCCAAAAATGGCTCCACAGCATGTAAAAATATAATATAAGCTCTGGCGGACTTGGTTCTATGGTAGGTCTTAAAGGGTTAAATGTAGCCATGAGATTGTTGAGCTAGTTTAAAATATAATGTCTGTGTTCCTCTTACAGGTTACTGTCACTCCTGGGCCGTCCTCAGATTACACCCTCACGCCTCTCTCTGGTGATCTGTACACATCCTGTTTGTGTGCCAACGAGCGCAAGACCCTCAGGTGGACCATGATCCCAACAGCCTTAGGTGAGAATCAGGCTTTGGTCCTCCACACTGCCAGGAAACCGCTGTGTGGCAGGCTGAGTACACATCCTGTTTGTGTGCCAGCGAGCACAGTTGAAAATCGAGGTAAAGCAAGACTATAAACCCCTGTGTTGGGAGTGGGGCAGAAAGAATTATCAGCTGTGTCTCAATTCCTAGGCTGCATTCTTCGGAGGACCCGGCCTTCGTGGGCCGTGTTTTTAGAAGGTCGGGTAGACCCGAAGTGCGAGGTTGTGAAATTGGACGGTCTAGCCTTCAGATTCGCATCACTGCCGTCTCGGTGGAGTTTAATAAACTCACCTGTCTTCTCCTTGCTATCTACAATATAACAGGACACTGGAGTAAATTCTCGACCATCTCACGTTTCTGATTAATCAGTTTTCTGTCTGATGCTTATTCAGCTGTGTGAAAACTGTAACTTTAATCTCAGCCAAACCGATTTACTCAGGAACAAATAAAACACTAAAAAAAGCCAAACAATAACAGTTTTAAGTTATCTAAATGACTTATAACCAGCGACAGCGGTGATCTCTTACCAGGCTCCAGTGAGGCTCGACCTCCCGGTCAGCTATCGAGCAGGTGGTTAACAGACGTCTCCGAAAACGTCGAAGCACTTTTGCAAATATGTGATATCTTGATAAACCGAGCAGATATTTGAAGTTTACACAGCTACATTCTCTCCTGAAAATATGTTAAAAGTTTATTTTGTGACCCAGAAAGAGAAATAAGAATAATATAAAAAAAGTAGTAGCGGCTACCATTGTTGGAAACTGGAATGCGCTATGAATTCTGGGATAGGTTGGGCCACGAAGGACACACCCGACCCATCCTTCAAATCTTGGGAAATGAAGGATACATTTTTCGCCGCATTTGGAGCAGCCTTTGAATTTGGACAGCCTTCAGCGTGTTGTTGTGACGTAATCGGCCTTCAAATGTGGCCTCAGGAGGATGTGGCCCCTGAATTGGGACACAGCTATTGGGTCTACAAGGCCTAGATTTCCCACTTCTATCCTTCCAGTCTGAGAGTAGAAGCTGCCTCCATCCTCATGGTTTACTCAATGCAGCTGTCTTAAGTAATTACAAATCATTTTGTAACCTGCCTTTCAATTCTCATCAATTATTTCCATTATGTATGCTTCCCTTGGACAGTATATATAATGATATATAATACAAAAGACTGCTTGCAGTTTCATTGCCATCCAAATGATTTATATCTTAATCAGTTAGTGAAGTCAGACGCAACAAATTATGTATTATTGTAGGGTCTACCTTACAATATAAAGCACCTCGAGACAAATGTTGTTGTGATTTAGCGCTGTATAAATAAAATTGAATTTAGCTACAGGCATGTGTTAAGGGTGACCTGCAGTTTTCTAAATTCAGCCAAATTGACATTATTGTATGTGGCCCTAAAAGTGTCAGAAGCATCGTCTCTGACGAGATACTTTTTATGATTTACATTACCTCAGCCTCCAGCAGGACCCAACTATTTATTTTCTAGCTCATGTTTCTCACACCTGATGCAGTAAAATTTTCAGTTAGACGTTATCTTTGATTTAGAACCAACATTAAATCTAGATGTAGATCTAGTGTGATCACAGTTAACCGCCTCCTTTTGTCCCAACACATTTCCTTCTAGTTTCTACAAAATCTGTAAAATAACCTCGGTAACCTTTATTTTAATGGAGAGACGAAGAAGGTGACCTGTGCTGCTGCTTTTAGGGGCTGTGAATGTGACTGTGTCTGCTGAGGCCGTAGCGTCCCATGTGTCATGCGATAATGAGGTTGTGAGCGTACCAGACAGAGGTCGCATCGACGTGGTCACCAAATCTCTCATAGTGAAGGTCAGTGTCATAAATACGAGACGAGAAAAACATTTTTACTCATAAAATTTAAATTGTTACTCATTTTAAAGATACTTTTCCTCAGGCTGAGGGAAGTGAGACGACAAAGACGTACAACTGGCTTCTTTGTCCAAAAGGTCAGTGTCATGTCCATCAGCAACACCAGTTAAATAATGTCAGTAAACAAATGACCTAAATTAGCAGTGGAGTGCACTGTGTACATAAAATGTGCCAAATTTTCATCTTTTACTTTCACAAAATGTAACGATATGTGCTGAAGATCAGGCCACCTGGTGACTTTGAACAGTAACTCTGTTGTAGTCGTGACTTCCTGATTGGACTTTTGTTGTGTCTGTACACAGGAAGCCCGCTGACGGAGGAAGCAGAGATACATCTGCCTGAGAATGTGATAGAAGGATCTGCCCGCACTTCTGTATCAGTCCTGGGTAAACCTCATGATTTCATCTCAATTTTGATTCAGCCAAATAAAATATGGCAGGTTAAAGCTTTGTTAAAAAGGCAAATTACGAAAACAACAGAAAATAAAAGAGACGTCATGTTCAAGTAAAAGTAAAAACCGTATTCAGCTTTTAAAAGATGATTTCATTTATAAATAGACCCACGTCTTCCTGGCCTTGTGTGAAAAAGAAATGGACCCCAAAAAGGCTGTTTGTGCCATTCTGTGCAGGAAGAACTGCAGTCTAGCTTTAGTCATAAGTGTTTTTGAAACGCTGAGTTTTGGCCCAGTCACACCAGAGGGTTTTCCAGCGCAATCGTTCTGGTCATGCAGAATCATGTCAGTAGGATTTAAGTCCAGATTTTGACTCGGCCACTTTCTGGCGTCCTGGATCATTTTCCATCTTAACCCTCTGCGGTCGACGTATGCGCCGACACGTCAAAACCACATGACCAATTTAAGACGACACAGCTACAAAATAGTGATGGGATTTCTTTCTCTTGTTGGAGAACCGGCTCTTTCAGCTCGGCGCATTAAAAAGAGCCGGGACTTTCAGCTCCCAACCGGCTCTTCAGGTTGTTTTGTTGCTTTAATTAATTTCTTATCAACAGTAAAATAAAATCATGCACAAAAGAAATTACTAATGTGGAAAAAAAAATATGGATTTATTTATATGTTTATATATTGCGTGCTTTGTGGCCCCTGGAGACAAAGCACAAAGTCCAAAACACATTTCTAGCATGAACTGAACTTCCAAAGCAGAGCTACTAGATCACTTAAATTACACAATTGAAATCATATATGTATGGTTTGTGTATTTATACACAAGCACTCATATATATTCAAATAATTCAAAACAAATGTTCATTTACCTGTTACTACCACACACCAAATCCGGTCGTTGGTACTTCCTGGCTTGTGTAGCCACCAGGTAACAAAAGCTCCACACTGCGCCCAGCATCCTGGAGCAGTCCTGTTGTCTTTTGTACGTGTTTCTGAGTTTTTAAGTGTTTTGGACTTTGTACTCTTTTTTTGTCTGTAGGGGCCACCATAAATATACTTTTATTTATTCACTCCACATAAAATGTAATAAATAAATCATATAATACAGAAAACAATTATTCACATTTCAACTTTTAACTATTTACATTTTCAGCTTTTTCCTTTTAAACAAATTTAAAGTGAAACAACACAAAACACTGCAAACCACAACAATGTCACGGTCAGCGAATGAGGACCGTGGAGTTGAGGAAAGTGGGGCCCAAACGCGAGACTATATACAATTCCAGCACTGTGACTCCTGTGGCGATTTCTCTATGAATCCCACACAGTGCACGTGTCCAAAACAGTGAAAAGGTGACAACTCCAAAATCCTGATTCCACTCCATGATTTCCCTTGGGGCGACGTTCCTGACTCCCGACTCCTGGTGACACAAAAAAACACACAGCCCAGCAGGCAGCCTTCAGTAGCAAAGTCGTTCACAAACA
The DNA here is from genome assembly GCF_900408965.1 of Simochromis diagramma. Lineage (NCBI taxonomy): Eukaryota > Metazoa > Chordata > Actinopteri > Cichliformes > Cichlidae > Simochromis > Simochromis diagramma. Next base: position 10,063 of record NW_024387522.1, read on the forward strand.
CACTAATCAGCGGAGGTACTTTACAGGTTCAACTTAGTATAATCCCGCGCCAACTGGAGCTCTGCCACCGTCTTAAATAGGACGCTACTCATGAGGCCATCAGCTACAGCTGGTGAAGGCTAATGAGCAGCAGGTGCGGCAGCCTCCAGTGTGGGAACACTTCCAGGTCGCAATCCCCTCAGCGACCCAAAAACATCTGGAAGAACACAGGTAGAAAGAGGACAAAAAAGGTAGAGAAAACCACCAAAAACATAACATACGGAAAAACATATACAAGAAATATATGAGCTCTGGGTCATCAGACCCAGGCCATGACAAACACAATTAAATATAAATGAAAATATGAAAACAAAAAGAAGATGCACATTCTCTGTCATATGGGCCTGCATGAATAAACTTTCTGAATCCTTTATCATCTGCAACTGAAAATAGTTGTGGATCATTACTATACCTTTCTAATGTGATGCTGTTGCCCCTGGCTCTCTTTCTCTCTCTCTCCCACTCTGTTCCTGTGCTACTGCGAGTGTAACTACCGCCCCTCCCCCCTCTGCCCAGCGCAAAGCACAAGGCTCACGTGCGGAGTGAAGCGGGAAAAAGTGCGAGAGAGAGAGAGAGAGGGTGAGAGAAGGGGAGGGGACATGGCTCCCAATAAGGAGCCGGCTCGCACTGTTCACTTCAAAGAGTCGGCTCTAAGAGCCGTTTCGTTCGCGACCGACACATCACTACTACAAGAAGCAACAACTCTGAGTCTCCATGATTTAACACTGGGCACCAGCTGCCTTAACCAGACTCCTCCGTCGCTAACCACCTGAACCCAATGCCCCACCCCTCCCCTGCAGCTGAGCTGCAGACACCCCTACGCCACACAGCCCCAGAGCATCACACTGCTACCACCACTGTTGGTATGATGTTCTTTCTATGAAATGATGCGTCACTTTTAAGCCAAATGCCACAAAACTCAAAGCATTTTCTCTTCAGTCCATAAAATATTCTCCCAAATATCTTGTGGAGCATGGAGATGTTTTTTTTTAGCTAATGTGAGATAAGCTTTTGTGTTCTTCTTGGTCAGCAGTGGTTTTTGTCCATGAATGCTGTTTTTGCCCCGTCTCCTTTGTATTGTTGAATCGTAAACTCAATAATACAAAGTTGTTTTACGCTAGTTTTGTTAGTTTTAGTGAATCAGTGTTTTTGATCAGGTGACATCCTCGGCCGGGCTCTGAAGAACCTGGATGGATTGCTGCAGATGCCGTATGGATGTGGGGAGCAGAACATGGCTCTCCTGGCCCCCAACATCTACATCCTCCACTACCTGAAAGGCACACAGCAGCTCACCGCAGCCATCATGGAAAAAGCTACTAACTTCCTCACCAGTGGCAAGTTTTTATTGTTCCCTCTAAGAAGGAAATCATTTGAATCACTTCAACACACACGGTTCAAGAAACAAGCCGACAGGAAGCAGAACATTAGCCACAGCTTTTGGTCAAATGCGTCATTTTCCTCATCTGTCAGCAAGAGTCATTGAATTTCCCAAATCTCGATGTACACATGCAGATCCATAAACAAATGGAGTCCAATCATCACCATAGCAACAATGTCTCGATCATGGTGTCCCTGTTGTTACAGGATACCAAAGACAGCTCAACTACAAAAGTGCTGACGGTGCTTACACCACATTTGGAACAGGACCAGGAAACACTTGGTGAGAACATCACTGATCAAACATGTCACAAACCAGAGAGGTTACACTGGTTTTTAAATGTCCCACCAAACAGAAGACGTTTCTTGAAGTTTGACTACCCATTAATAACATAAACATGTCTACCTCTAATACTTTAAATAATTCTCCATTTAATCCTTTGACTAAGCCAACATTAACAATACCTTTTGGTTAATACTGTGTAACTGGGGGTGGCTGTAGCTCAGGTGGCAGAGCAGGTCAGCCACTAATCAGAAGGTCGGTGGTTCGATCCCAGGCTGCCTCCTGGCTGCATGCCAAATATCCTTGGGCAAGATACTAACCCCGTGTTTGCCGACTGGTGGTGGTCAGAGGGCCCGGTGGCGCCTGTGTCCGACAGCCTCGCCTCTGTCAGTGCGCCCCAGGGCGGCTGTGGCTACAATGTAGCTGCCATCACCAGTGTATGAATGTGTGTGTGGATGACTGCATGTAGTGTGAAGCGCTTTGGGGTCCTTAGGGACTAGAAAAGCGCTATACAAATGCAGGCCATTTAGTAGGTAAGAAGGAGTATTAGAGCCACATAAAAATGTTATTGATCATTATTAGAATAAAGTCGAATTTTAAAGCTTAAAGTTATTTTACTTTAAGAAAAAGTCTAAATACTATTTCAATAGTAAAGTCTTAATACTGTTATGTGAAAAAAGTCAAATTCAAATCTAAGAAAACAGTTGAAATGATTACAGTTGTTGTTTCAAACGACTGCTATACCCTGTATAAAATGCCTTGTGTAGATGTAGTGAAATAAATCAGTGGTCTTGTGATACAGCATAGATCCTCTTTATTCCACGAGCGTGGAACCATCGGTATCCTTGCATCTGTACATTAGCAGCCATTTCCTTTTATACAAATCTAACCACATGCAGCTTTCTGCACCACTTTCTGCTTTTCAGTGTACTTATACTTACTGCCATGCTGTTTTTATTGCTACAAGTGACATCAGTTCCTTCCTTGTTACTAAAACTGAGTCTGAAGTACGATTTCACTAATTCAGAGGGGAAAGCAACCGTGGCAGTTTGTCCTGAAATAACTGTGATATCCACATTTCTGCTTTTGTCTCAAAATACATTTTCAAATTTAATCTTGAAATTTCAAGTTTATTTTCAAAATGATCAGTATTTCTTTCTCTTAATGTGACCTCGCAGCCAAACATTTCCATCGTTGTAAGACGTGTAAGTGTTGTTTTCTTTCTGTCAGGCTGACTGCGTTTGTGGTAAGAAGTTTTGCCAAAGCTCAGTCTTTCATCTTTATTGATCCCAGAAAGATCGAAGAGTCTAAGACCTGGCTGCAACATAAACAACAAGAAAATGGCTGTTTTGAAAAGTCTGGGAAACTCTTCAACAACGGAATGAAGGTAACCTGCAGTTCTTCGCTGTTAGACTGTGGAAACAGCCTCCAGTCTGGATTTAACAAATTTTATTAATAATGTCATGCATACATGCAAAACACTGTACTACATACTGTAATAGCTCACATCAGTATATCCTATTATTTTATTTAAGAAATAATTTCCATACATCTTGTTCCATTCACACCAGCACTGCCTTCTATGTAGCATTCACACATATTTATACAAAATACAAAGTATGCACTAGAGACCAACTTAGGATTAGTGTATTGCCCACAAATATTTGGAATGCAGGCTGGAGCAGCTGGGAATCAAACCGCCAACCTTCTGATTAGTAGATGACTACACAAACTGTTTATAAGGTTGGGGAAACCCGAGGTGAAGAAACATCCATCTCACTGGAAATACAATGTCCAGATGAACAAAATCAACTTCCTGTTCATCTGTTTAGCTGGATGTTTGAACATGCATCAAGACATTCATGATACTAAAACCACATGCAGCTGAAAATCATTTTCATGACTTCATATCCCTGAATGTTGGTGCATTGATGATAAAGTGTCTATGATGTCTTCTGTTGACAGGGTGGTGTATCTGATGAAGTGACTCTCAGTGCGTACGTTACTGCTGCCTTCTTGGAAATGAATACATCCCAACATGTGAGTAGAGTCAAAGAATATCAAGGTATTCAACAAAAAAAGGAGTAGAGTTTGAGCTGCTGAGCCATGGAGTTAGGTTTAACCAGCAGTCTAGCACCCTGCTGGTATGTGCTGGATTGTCTCTGGGGCATCTTTACACAGCCTGCACCTGGGGTCTTGCCTGGTGTGATAGACCCCAGCCTCTATGGATCTTGTACTCAGAGCTTGTTCCTGTGCTGCCATGATTAGTGCCTCTGTGCTGTCTTTCAGTCCAGCTTTGTCCAGCCACTGGTAGGATTTCTGGGTATCATCTACTTCCTCTATCTGCCGGTGGTACATACTGTGCAGGGGCCTGTCCTTCCATGATGGTTCCTCACCTTCCTCCTCTTTCTTGGGTTTCTGCTGCCTGAGGTATTCAGTGAGCACGCTGTCAGTTGGGGCCATCTTCCTCGTACTCGTGGATATTCGTTGTTTCATCTTGGAAATTGGTGCTGACACTCACCAGTACTCGGCCTCCTTCCTTCCATTTAGCATGCTGGACTTGGGGTGAAACCCTCCATGCATGGTCAGGAACCTTCTCGTCTTGATGTCAGTGGCTTCTATCTCCTCCTTTTGCCAGCTTATTATCCCAGCAGGGTACCTGATGATGGGCAGGGCGTAAGTTTTGATAGGCCGGATCCTGTCCTAACATTCAGCTGACTCCTCAGGATTTGCCTGACCCTCTGCAGGTACTTGGTGGTAGCAGCTTTCCCAGCAGCCTCTTTGGGGTTCCTATTTGCCTGTTGGAGTACTTGTAGCTGTCCTCTATGTCTGCAATTTTGCCTTCTAGTAGTTCGATTCCCTCAGTTCTGACTCTTTGTTATCATCCAACTACATTTCTCCAGTCCAAATGACATTCCAATGTCGTTTGCTTTATATCCTGGTGGTGTGGATCAGTGAATCGATGTCTCGTTCACTCTTGACATACAGCTTGATGTCATCCACGTACAGGAGATGGCTGACAACTGCTTCATTCTGTAGTCAGTATCCGTAGGGACAGAGCATCTCCTTGATAGATGGTGATTGTGCTATGGGCTTGAAATTGGCCTCTAGTGTTATACGCCACATTCCCATTGAGTTCTTGATGAAGGTTCTTAAAGTCCTGTTGATCTTGTACAGGTCTAGGCATTCCAGGATTCAGCTGTGGGGCATTAAGTCATAGACCCTCTTGTAATCAATCCAGGCAGTCTCGGCTGATTGTTACAAGTAGCTGGTGTTTTGCACCTCTGGTATTATTGCCGATGAGTGGGGCACAGGAACATGTGTCTGTTCATCTTAGCCACTATGATGCCTGACAGGAGCTTCCATGTGGTACTGAGGCAGGTTATTGGTCAGTAGTTGGATGGGACCGATGGGACCGATCCCTTCAAGACTGTCTGGCCTAGTTGGATGGGACCGATCCCTTCAGGACTGTCCGCCCTACAGTTAGCAATTCTGGGTGTCTCTCGTCAACTAACAGCTGGTTAATTTATGCTGCCAGACGCTCATGGAGTGCAGTCAGCTTCTTCCACCAGTAGACGTGAGCCATACTAGTGTATGGCAAGGTGCTGGCCAAGGCTGTTAGTCGTTGCTTGGCAGTTTCCATGGACAGCTTGCTATACTTCTTCTTGGGCACCGTCTTTGTCACACCTTTCTGCAGCTCCGATAGTTGGCTAACCTCCCTCCTTGATCTTAGCCTCTAGTCTCCTTCTTGTGGCTGTTCAACCTGTAGCCAAGCATCTCTCTGATCACTGCTGCCGTAGTGTAGATCAGCTTGTTAGTCTCGATAATCAAGGCTGTAGGCATCGCATTTACAACATCTAGAAGATCTTCACATCTTGGTAACCAGTTACGGGGGATCCAGGTTTCAAGTTTTGCCATGGTCCTATCTTTCAGGTCACTTCCTCTTCCACTATAGCACTTGGGGCTTGGTACAAATCTCGGGTGGAGGTGATGACATCCCCACCCTGACCTGTCGTCCTGGCTCCCCCTTGCTGTAGCATTTGTGTTGCACCTCGTCAATCTCTAGCTGTGAGAGCAATACCCTTCTTTCAAATGTTGGAACACTGAGCTATTAGTGTTTTCGCCGTCAATGTGGATGCTGGGTATCGAAGATTCCATAGGTCCCTCATCCTATTCATGTAACCCCTTCCACCAGGGTTACTTGTATAGCAGCATTCCAACAACGCCCTATTTTCATCTCTTGCCCACCAATGCCTTCTTGTTCCAATAGTTGATCCGGGCGACGTCCGAGCTGGTATGCATATATAAATACATGGACCAATTTTTGTTGCAGCGTGTTTTGGGGTTTAAAAGCCACAGAAACACAGTGTTTAGAAAAAAATGTGCCTCAGCTGTTCTGATACTTCTGACACATACGGGATCACTACAGGTTTTCACTTAGGCAGCGGTTGTCCTTCTCTCCTGGATCGGCTGGAGCTTAGGTTTACGGTACACGTCAGCTTTTAAATGTCCCCCATTCCTGATGGAAATCTCACAGTCTAAGAACGCTAACCTGACACTTTTCATATCCTCCCTGGTGAATTTGATGTGTTGTTCCACCGAGTTAATGTGATCTGTGAATTGTGGAACGTCCTGAGAATTGATTTTCACCCAGGTGTCATCCACATACCTGAACTCTCACCAGCAAGGACTTGTATCACCACCCAACCTGTACAGTGTTTTTTCAATATGTTCTTTATATTGTAAATACTACGAGAAGATTGCTCCACTCTTTGCTTGATCTGTACTTTCCTCTAATTGCTGTGTTTTCTATTATCACGCTGATGTTTTGAGTGACTGAATCAGGAACTCTGCCTCCTATTCTTCTCACACTGGGTTTAATGAAAGAAGGTTTCTGTTTGTCCATTGAAGTTCTTTGTTTTGATCTTTTAAAGGATCCTGTGATGAACAAGAGCCTGGCTTGTCTCAAGGAGTCTCTCAGTGACCTGAGCAACACCTACACTACAGCTCTGCTGGCCTATGTGTTCACTCTGGCAGGAGACGTGGAGACCCGAGCTCACCTTCTGCAGCACTTAGACACAGTTGCAGTGAGGGAAGGTGAGTTATCCTTTAGCAGGACATCATTCAGGCTTTATTAGCATCACCGTGACTGTTATTGTGTTTGTAGGAGGTTTCCTCTACTGGTCTCAGACAGCAGCAGAAACATCAGCCTCCCTGTCAGTGGAGATCAGTTCTTATGTGCTGTTGGCCAAACTCAGCGCCTCCCCGACTGCTGAGGATCTGGGATATGCCTCTGGTATTATCAGGTGGCTGACTGGGCAGCAGAACTATTACGGAGGCTTCTCCTCCACTCAGGTACGACACCACCCGAACAGCATGAAGCTCATCTTTGAGTTCATCTACAGTCTTGGACAAAATCAGGGACAGAAGAAATAATACTGGAGCTTTCAGTTTTCTATCAGATATGTAAAACAGATTTGTTTTAGCCAGGCAGAGAAGTTTTTATTCTTTAGTTAGAATATGACATTTAAGTTTTGTCTAAAAATTCATTGTTTTAACAGAATAGCAATGTTACCTCAGACTTCTGTACCAACTACACGTAACAGCCTGTAAATAACAGATCACCTGCGAGTTTATACCTGTAATTTCTATACTTTGATAATTCTCAGTTAAAGATATTTTAACCTGTTTAACGTTTATTTAACCAGGAAGTGAACTTTGGAAAACTTGAGATTAAGGATCTCTTTTGTGAGAGGGTCTCAAAGTGACACAGGCCGTTTTAACTTAATGTCTATTCCACTTAAGCCCATGAAATATGGAGACATATGCTGTGTGTGTTAACCACAATGAATCCATCCTGTAGGACACGGTGGTGGCTCTTCAGGCTCTGGCTCTCTACTCCACTCTGGCATTCAGTGCTGAAGGTTGGAGCACAGTGACAGTTCAGGCTCCCAGCAGTCAGCTGACGTTTGATGTAAATCAGGGCAACAAACTGCTCTACCAGGAGGAGGCGCTGCAGGACGTGTCAGGAAAATACAGGCTGGAGGTGAAGGGCACTGCATGTGCTTCAGTGCAGGTCAGTGACAGCATCACATGAGAAGCTCCTGGTTGATGTCAGAGAAAGGGTTTCTTCTTTTTCCTTATACAACTTTAGAGAGCATTAGCATTGTCACATGTAATAAAGCTCATCTTGCACATGTATTGTCATACACAATAAAGACATTAGACCTGGCAGTAATAACTGTAGAGAGTACAATGCTATTTTAAAGTAAATTGGAGAACTGAGCAAAAATAAATGAACTTTCTGTCTGTATCAGAATCAGGGAAACTATTAATCCCAGAGGGAAACTGAGTTGTCATAGCAGCAAATATACAACAAACATCAAGCACTCGTATAAAATGAGTGTAGATATAACAGAGATACTGATATTAAGATGAATATAGACATATAGGTATGACTATAAAAGTATGTGTGCTAATATGTGTCATGGTGTAGAACAGTGACAGCCGGGTGCATTGAGGTGTGATTAGTTCTGTTCCACACGTGACCCAAGTGTGTTTCCCAGATTTCTGCCACCTACAACATCCCAACACCTGCTGATGTCACCACTCTCAGTGTGAAAGTCCAACTAGAGGTCAACACCAGTGAATCTGCTCGACCCAAATTCACTGTGCAAATACAATCACTGTAAGTATGTGACAGGTTAGAGGAGCGCTCTTTACCCGTGTGGAGGAACTGCTGGTAGATGAAAAGCAAGTGTGCACACAGGTCAGTATAATCACACTGTTCAAACACAGGTACAGTGGAAAGGAGGAAACTACAAACATGGTGATCCTGGACATCAAAATGCTCTCTGGATTTTCCCCAGACCCCGAGTCTTTGAAGAGTGTGAGTAATTAGACAGATTCTACCAACGAGTGCATCTCATGTGATAATTGTGATGATAATAATAAAATGATGTCATCTCCTCGCAGCTCAAACGTGGCCTCCTGGTGAGTCGTGTTGAGCAAAAGGAGGATCACGTTCTGGTGTACTTAGAGGAGGTAAGTGAAAGTCACCGTGGGGACACCAGATGATGATCTTTGGGACAAACTGTGTCTGCGATTGTTTCTGTCTCGTCCAGTTATCAAAGGACACAGCCATCAACCACAGCTTAGAGATCATCCAGGAGCTCCCAGTGGACAACCTGAAGCCAGCCGTGGTCAAGATCTATGACTACTACCAACCAGGTCCAAGTCTAACTAAGCTTTACTCCAACAGCACACTGACACACTTCAGAGGATCCATCAGACTGAACAGTTCATACAAGCTGATGTTTCCATCAGTGACTCAGAGAAATGACACGTTCATGTTTTTCTACCATGTTTCTGTCAGGTGACCAGGCTGAGACCCAATACATGTTTGTCTCGTGAGCTGCAGGTACGAAGCTGTAACAACACACAAGGACACCTTTCACACACGTTCATGTTCACAGCATCAATGCAAAGAACTTTGAGCTTTTACTAACTTGTATTCTTCGTCTCACAGTTTGAAGAAGGTGTGGCTGGTCCTGAGGTTTAAACCTGCATTTGAATAAAGATACTTTTTCTGCTCACATGTTTGTAAGCGTGTGTGTTAACAGCTCCAGTATTATTAATGCTTCTTTAATAACAGGCTTCATTATTAATAATCGGCAGAATGGAAAATATAGTGCTGTGAATGCACCGCTGAGACTGGCCTCATGCCACATTTCTGTCTTTGTGCAGGTTTAGACAAAAACAAAAAGGTGCAAGTGGGCAACAAGTGGGCAACAAGTGGGCAACAAGTGGGCAACAAGTGGGCAAAACATTAAAAAAGCTAAACGTGCTCGTGGGAGACATTCAGTGACAGCTGGCAAGTGACGTCCACGGAAATACAGACAGAAACATGATGCTCATGTGTACATGTGTGTGTGTGTACATGTGTGTACGTGTGTGTACGTGTGTGTGTGTGTGTGTGTGTGTGTGTACATGTGTGTACGTGTGTGTGTGTAATCCAACAAACCCTAACCCTTTTGCTTTTTTTCAAAAAAAAAATTGCAGCGGCAAGTGTTGCATTTTGAGGAGAGATTTATTTTGAGCGAAGAAAATTCATTGCTGCGTGCAAAAACTGTATTTCAGTGTTTGCTATTATCCACACACACACACACAACAGCAGCCCCTCTCGCTCAGTTTTTGCATTTGCGCTCGCTCACAATGTGTCTCAACATTTCTGCCCGTGCGTGCTCAACTCTTTCTCTACACCGTTGTGTTTGTGCCATAAAACCAGTCAATCACAGACTTGGATGCTGATCTCCAATCAGCTCGAAATGATGAAATGCAATATCCCAGAATGCATTTCGTCCAAAACTCAAATGAGGCAGTGGCGGAGGAACACAGAGTGGCGGAGTTTGAAATATTACTCTTTCTGGGTCATAAAATAAACTTTTAAGATATTTTCATGCGAGAATGTTTCTGTGTAAACTTCAAATATCTGCTCGATTTATCAAGACATCACATAATTGCAAAGTTGCTCTGACGTTTTCAGAGATGCCTGTTACCCACCAGCTGACCGCACAGCTCAAATTCAAATTCAAATTTTATTTGTCACGTACACAGTCATACACAGTACGATATGCAGTGAAATGCTTGGACAACTGCTCGTGACCTAAAGAAAAAAAAAGGAAAAGGCTATGAATAAGATAGGAAATAAATATGAAAAATTAAAGTGTAAATTTAACTAGGAAGGAATAAAATATAAAAAATTAAGATTAAAAATGAAATAACTGTACAACACAAATTAGAATGAAGGGTAAATTTAACTGGGAAGAATAAGATAAAATATATAAATTAAAGTTGAAAATAAAATAACTGTACAACAAAATACACAATATAGAACTATATAAGAATGTATGAAGAAATATAAATAAATATATACACAATAACAGCAGCTGTACAAGTATTAACTGGAAATGAAGAATATAGTGACCAGTGTTGTGCAATCCACATTATGTGGACTGGCCATTGGGCATCCCGGACATTTGACCAGTGGCTGATGGTGATTTTTCATTTTTATTTTTGTTTGTTTGTGTTTATAATGGTATAAACAATAAAAGGTGGTGGTTTAGCCAATTGGTCCTGATCAGCTCTGGGTTGGACCAATTGCAATGCAGCCGTATTGAGGTGAAAAGAAACAGTTTGTCCCGGACTTCAGCTACAATGGAAAAAGACACAAAGCTGGATTTATTCTGTGTCTTTGCTGCACAGCTGCCTCTTCTCCTCTCATTCTCTCCCCTCCCTCTCCTGTTTCTACTTCAATCATGAAACTGATCAATGATCAGCTGATCGGCTTTTCTCTCTTGTTTGTTTATCGCCAACTTTGCCAGAAAGCGGAAACCAGCGGATGTCGCGCTAAACAACAGCAGCACGTTTAAGCTTGATCAGCTGTTGTTAGAATTTATTTAATATTAATTTCTAGTATCAGCTGATGTTTGCTGGAGCCACAGCTGTAAAGCTGCTGGTCATGATGTCGGTTTGGATATGTGGTGAGAGGGAAACATGAAGATGAAACCAGGAGATGTCCTTACTGAATCATCAGAGCTGTGATGGAGAAACAGGTTTACCTTTTAGGTGACATGGATGAGTTGAAGTTATGAACTGTTTCTGAGAGACAAATAACACCAGGATCCTTTTCTAAGTAGCTGACAGCTGGTAACTGTGCAGGGGCGGGTCTAGCAAAGTGTTGCCAGGGGGCCAGGTAGGGCATTAACAGGGAGAGGGGGGCACAAAGAAATACTTTTCTTTCTCATTCTCATTTAAAATGTCTAGCTTTTAAAAAAAATAATTATCTGAAGCTTACAACAAATGTTTTCATCTGATGTAAAATGAATAGAAATCATACATATACCAACAAGACTGTACATCACAGTCACAACAGTGTTTGCTTTCATTCAAAGGCTTTATGGCTTTAATACCTGGTGGGCCGGTCTCTAGTCAAACTGCCTGGGCAGATTTTTTTGTCCCAGTCCAGCCCTGGGCACGACACGCAGTGGATTAATCTGAGAAGGTGCACTCAAAAATAAATGGCCGCGCCAGCGGTGCACATCGCAAATTAGCTTGTGTAGACCCATTAGTTGTGCCGCTTCTTAATGACGGCATCTTAGATAACAACCCCCAAAAAATGTATCAACCACCTACCGGTAAGAGGGACATTGTTATCTTTTCACATTTCAACACTTCAAATGCTCCAGGAGCTGTCCACTCAGCACAGCATCAGCACCGCGGAAATACACGGATACATCCGTAGACTCGAGACAGAATTCACAACGCGTTTTCAGGACTTTCAGGTGTATGGACCAATGTTTTCTTTTCTGATCAAACCAGAAAGCTTTAATGAGAATCACTACCATCATTACCTGACAAGGTTAACTGTCTTAACTGCCCGAACCACTTGGCCTGTCGGTACCTATCAGCTGCCTCTGAAGTTTCACAGGTTTTTCAGTACCAAGCTGGAGGAGTTCTCCAGTGTCCACCATTTGATTTGGGGGTTACCAAAACAAAAGCCATCAATGACCTTGTAGCCGGGGCTCAGCGAAGCAGCTTCAGCAATGGAGGTGCTGCACATGGTCCGTTCAAACTCAATGCCCCTGGTCTCAATCAGAATGCTATTGAAGCTCTACTGAAGTAGAAGATCTCACGGACCATCCATTCCAAGAGCACCCTCACTATGTTTAGATGTGCCTGATCCAACTCAGCACCAGGTGTTTATCAGTTGACAGCTCAGCCCCTCTATTCAACCATGTCCAGTACATTAGGTTGCAGATCTGATGATACGACTACAAAATTGATCATTGACCTGTGGCCCACAGTATCTTGGAGCCACGTGCACTTATCTAATTTATTTATTTGATTAACATTCAAATCTCTCAGTGAATACAGAATAAAGATCTACCACAAAGCAAGAAAGCAGGAGATAAGGCTAGTCAAAAAGCTATTAGCAGAAGCAAAAGAGAACAATAAAGCATCTATAATGATTTCTTGCTCAGGACATCTTTTGTTCTGTACAGAATAGCAACGGTTTTTAACTCTTTTGTTTCCACATGGACTTCCAACAAAGCTTATCAATTATCACTCTAGAAATTTGTTTCCGTACACGCTTTCAGTTTCCATTCCATTAATCCTGATTTTAGATACATTTTCCATTTGTCTGGTGCCAAAAAGAATACATATTGTTTCATTTATATTTAACAATAACTTATTTATATCAAACCATTTTTTTAGTATATTTAAGTTCTTTTCCACTGTAGTCAGAAGCTGTTCCAGGTTATTACCTGAGCAATACAGAGTGGTATCATGAGCAAACAGAACACATTTTAACAGTTTGGAAATATTACATATATCATTTATAGTTCATTATGGACAAACTGGTTTGCACAGAAGTCCCTCAGTCACACCCCTCCAGCTCTCACTGTTGTTGCACACATGAGTGTTGAAGTCTCCCAGTAGGACAATAGCGTCACTAGATGGAGCACCCTAAAGCACCCCTGCCCAGAGGATATGTTGAGCAAAGCTGGAGAAGCTTCAGCTTAAGAGATTATTGTTGGCATTGCTGTGATTCTTTATGTGATTCACTGACTTGGTGAGTAAAGTGTTACTCTTAATCAAACTGGTTTTGTGCCATCTCTCAGATTAGCACCAGGTTTATAAACTTGCTAGCTAGTGTTAGACTGGTGTTGCCTCTCGGCTCATGGTGCTTAAATTAACCCACAGCTTAAAAAACCTTATATAAAATCTCTCAGTGAAAAGTGAGCAGCTACTAGATAAGAGCCGAGACGAAACTTTTTCTGAAGGTGCAGCCGTTAGGGGTGGGGCTTGTTTTAATCCACTTTTATAACATGGACTGTACATTCTTAACCTCTGTATTTATTTTAATTCTTTATGGTTGTTTTTGCCACATCTGTGGCATCTATTAATGTTAAATCTAGTCTTTCTTTAGCGACATAAGCAAACTGTTTTTACATTTAATGAATATTTCTGTTTTATCCATCCATCCATCTTCTTCTGGTTATCCAGGGCTGGGTCACGGGGAAAGCAGCCTAGGCAGAGAAGCCCAGGCCTCCCTCTCCTCAGCCACCTCCTCTAGCTTGTCCGGAGGAACACCAAGGCATTCCCAAGCCAGCCAGCTGAGAGATGTAATCTCTCCAGCGTGTCCTGGGTCTGCTCCTGGCTCTACTCTGAGCCCCTCCCGTATGGCCGAACGTCTCACCCTATGTAATGATGACATTTAAATTATGTGTTTTAAAAAGAGACCACCTATCTCTTTGAGGCTCTGAATCAGCACTCCACACATCACATCAAACTCTTACAAGTCTAGAAAAGGAGCTGTTGGACAGAAAGACATCAGCTGAGTGGGAAGGATTTTGGTTACAGTTTACTTCCCACAATATATTAGCAGCTGTCACATTTATGTTAATCAGGCTGAACTTTAATCATACTTTAGATCAAACTGCTTTACTTGCTGCTTCCTTTATGCTTTAGTTTCCTGTCTTCTATTATTAGACCTGAGATATGACTGCACTGTGCTGTTGCTGATGACTCCAGTTAATCCTACAAAGCCCTTTTTAAAATGATGCTTTCATGACATTATTGTATGTTGGGTGGTGGTCAGGGCTATCCGCACTGACAAGTGGGACAGTGAATGTCACCTCTCCAGTGGGGAGGGAGCCTGAGATTGAGAGTCTAAAGTGGGGTCTGTTCTATAGGAAATTCAGGAAAAATGTTTTAATAAAGCAAATAAAATATATGATTGTTTGCTTCCAGGACAGCAGGAGAGAGGAGTCGTTCAGCACAGAAGGTGTGGTCAGTGAAGATGGTCACCTGCAGGTCGAAGGTCATTGCATCTCCAGCCCACATCCACTGACACTGTACTGAAGGGAAGTTAAAGACTTTCTTCTACACTTACACTCTAAAAACTAAAACTGAGATTTACTTAAAAAGCAACACTTTTAAACTAAAGCTTAAACATATTAAATTGAAATGAATAATTGTAGTTGTTACACAAACATGAAAAAATGGAGTAAATAACACTGACATGCTTGGTCATGTAACTGAAATATAGATGTCAGTTAATCCAAAATGTTGTTCCATTTACTTCATATTGTAAACTTAACATAATCAAAATTGTAATGAATATTAAATATGATAAATGACCTGTATTTGTACAGCACTTTTCCTAGTCCCTCTGGACCCCAAAGCGCTTTACACTACATTCAGTCATCCACCCATTCACACAGTGGTGATGGAGCTACATTGCAGCCACAGCTGCCTTGGGGTGCATTGACAGAGTAGGCCAGTAGGTGACCGAGACTGTCGGAGCTGGGGCTCGAACCTGCAACCTTCCGATTACAAGAAGAACTGCCAACTCTTGAGCCACGATCGCCCCTAACATTCAAATATGAATGTTATTGTATTTCACTGGTGGTCTAAGTCTACAAAACCAAACAAACTAATATGTAGTTGAGTGTTTCAAATATAAATGTATGAAAAATGACCACATGTTAAACATTTTTCCAAATGAAAATGTAAATTTCATAAACATGGAAATAACTCGAAATAAACAAGCACTAAAAAGAAGGGAGCCTTTCCCCTTTTAGCTCAAAGCCTCACATACGCGAAGGATGAATGTCAAACCAGGAGAGCAAACACAAACGCTCAGAGTATTTAAAAAACAAAATGAACGAAACAATGAAAAAGGCTCATGGTACTCAATTACACTTTTCAGTTGTAGTTGCTGACAATAAATAATATTGATTTGAATAATTAATGATTTTAGTACAAGATTCTGAGGAGTATAGATACATATTTCTCAAATATTTTAATTCAATTTTAAACAAAAATATTAAGAAGAAGAAGGTATTCTGTGAACCACACACTGAATTTATTGTCTAAATGTAAATAAATACCTTAATTTAACACAAACACATGTTAACATTTTAGAGATTTATTTGAACTTATCAACTCAAATAATTACTAAAAGGATATTCATAGATTTTATCAGGCTCATCTAACTTATATTTATAGTGATATTTACTAAGCCTCTGAATTACGTTTTAGAGTGCATGGCTCAGAGCTAACACACAGACAGGAGACAACCAGTCACACTCACATTCACACCATAATAAAGAAATTAAGTGTAAGAACTTTTTACCCAAACAAAGCAGTTTAGAGCTTTTAAAATGAAACGTCTTATAAAAGTCTAAAAAAAGAATCACACCATCATCTTCGATTGAGTGACTACACAGCAAATCCAGCATGTCCAAATTAACACTGTCGGATTTGATTTCAACACTATTAAAGTGTCTATATGGGTCCACACCAGAGAGTGTTAATTTAACTCTTTTTGGAGAGTTGGTACGTTAACTCTGATTTAGTGTTAAACACCAAATCTGTCTGGAGTTGATAATTTAACACTTTGTGTTAAGAGTTTATATATTAACTCTCAAAGAGTATTTTAGTTTAACTACGTAAGAGTTATCTTCTAATTCATTCTAAAAAGTGGGAATTTTACTGTTCTGAACTTCTAGAAATTTCTTTTGGAAATAAACATTTACTAAAAAGATGCAATGGTTTTTGAAAAACATTTATTCTGAACTGTGCACCACAATTTCAAAACATTTTCTGAAAGATGTAACAGTGTACATGTTCTCACTTTCATTAGAATTTTGTTTATCAAAAGGTCTGACATGGTAAATGCAAATAACAGCATTCTCATCACTTATTTCTTCAGTACAATATGCTTGTCCTTCATTCATCCCTTTGTGGAATTCAACGCACTTCTGCTCTCCCCCATATTCCATCTTCACAAGCATATCCTGTGCGGAGATTGAAAAAAAATTAGTTGACACTAATTAATGGCACAAATAATCCAGTAAACAATTGCAGCACAGTAAAACAAAAAAAAGGAATCCTCTTTGAGCCATTACTTGTGTAAAGTATTTTCCCAAAAGACAAGGACACAGACAACAGGTAATACTGAACTAAATGTAAAACCTCAACCTTTTTAATTTTTACCTAAACCGTGTGCACAAAACTCTGGAGGGATCTATGCTAACGTAGACTCCAGTCAGGACGTCTGCTACTGCTGTTTGCTCGTTTTTTTTTTTTATGGGCGATCGTTTTCAGGCTTCAAGCAGCACCATTATACCAACATTTCACATTCTAGACATTGTTTTAGGTGTATTTGACCAAAAGTTTGACTGAAAATTCACATGCAAGCTTTTTTCAAGGCTGTGGTATTTGCCCGCAAACAATACCTTTCAGCTAGCTAAAACAGAATATTATGCTATCAGTGAGCAACATGGCTAATGCCTTTCACACAGCTTTGTCTCAACTCCAAAGAGCCACAGAAGTAAAAGCTAATAATAATAATTGAAACAATCTTTGAAAAAATGACTTACCAAGCATGGCAAACAACTCAAATATGTAGAGCAAAATGTTCTGAAACGGCTTCACTTCAGCTTCGATTGGAGCCGTGCTGGGGGCGGAGTCTGTGAATTTACTCTGTTGGTGTCATAGCCCCTGTAGGAGTTCAGAGTTAAGAGGTCAAGAGTTAATGTTTCCATTGTAACACCTCCAGATTTGACATAGAAACACTCATTTTTAACACTCGATTTTAACTACTATCATTTTACACCTCAGAGTTACATTAAAAGAATGTGACTCTGCTTAGAGTAAAATTAACTCTACTTTTGCAAGAAGACTATTAACACCAAAACATTTAACACTTTTGAATTTGCTGTGTATAATCCAGTAAACCAGTCTAATGTTACTGTGGACAGAACGATTCTTAAGAAACCCCGATTGTGATTCACAAAGAATTTGCTCTAATCCATCCTTTAAACTGTTCGCAATTACACAGGCAAGGATTTCATAATCTGTATTCAGCAGTGTAATTGGTCGTAGATTATCTTTTATCTTTACCAGGTTTGGGAATTACAGAGCTAAGACCGTTTCATTGTCTGTGTTAATGTTTCATTAAGAATGATTTCTTTAATAGCTTTACACTTGACCCATCCTTCAAATTCAGGAAAATGAAGGATGACTTTTCGGCTACGTTTGGAGCAACCTTCGAGCTGGGACAGCCTTCAAACGCGGCCTCCGAAGGATGCAGCCCCTAAATTGGGACACAGCTTACGTGTCTCATTAGCTGCCCAGACTCCCACACCTGATACTCATTAGAAACAAACAAAACCTACAACAAGAGTTATGGTAAAGAAAAGTGTGAACATCTCTAACCTGCCTTTCATTACCTCCAGTTTGAAGCATTATACCTGACAGCCTGGTGGGAATTAAACACCAAATATTCACTTATTCCATGTAAACTAACATCTATTTAGACCAATCCAGATATTTATGAGAAAAAGAAAATATTACATTTTCTATCATGGCAGGAGAAGAGGATTAAAAATCTAAAAATTCAAACCCATGTTTGGGGAAGGGCCTCGTCGACTCTGTGAGAGCAAACTGTGGTTCACTGCCCTGTGATGAAGCTACTGTGCTATGACGGCCGAGGTAGACCATCCTCCTGCCGAGATGTGGCACCCTGCAAGAAGCAAGAAGGTCCTGAGTTCGACTCCACCATCAGTCCGGGTATCTCTGTGTGGAGTTTGCATGTTCTCCCCGTGTCTGCGTGGGTTGTCTCCAGTACTACTGCTTCCTTCCACAGGTCACAGCTCTGTGAGAGAGCAGAAGAGTTAATCCGAGTCCAGTAGAGGGTCTGAGATGTGAGCTTACCTGTAGGAGAGCTCAGCAGGTAAAGGATGGATGGTTCTTATACAGTGTTCTTCCACTCTGAGCACTCGACTCACACATTCATAACATTCACACTCTGA
This sequence comes from Simochromis diagramma, assembly GCF_900408965.1. Classification (NCBI taxonomy): domain Eukaryota; kingdom Metazoa; phylum Chordata; class Actinopteri; order Cichliformes; family Cichlidae; genus Simochromis; species Simochromis diagramma. The sequence continues at coordinate 28,648 of NW_024387522.1, forward strand.
TGGCTGCATCACAGAGAAACTTGGGGTTAGTATCTTGATAATCAGTGTGTCTTACTAGATAGCTGCTGTATCTTTGACACAACTGCTGCACCATCGTGGCCACGCCTAGAGCTTCTTTTCTGTGTGATGGAGCTGTGACCTGCAGGTGTGGACTCCACGCTGAGCCTAACGCTGACCCTACATGTTCCTGAGCCTCGTGCTCTGATGTCATCACAGAGTGTTTTGAAGCTGCTGAGGGTCAAAGGTTAACTGAACCCTGAGTCTCCTGATGAGATCATGTTCTGTAGATGATGAGATGTTCACAGTGAGGAACATGTCTGTCTGTCTGCCTCTCTAACATGCTCTTTCTATGTCAGCCAATTAAAAAGGAGCTCATTTTATCAACAATTCCTTCAGTTTAAACAGTCGACGTTTTCTCTCTTCTAGTGTGAGTTAAATATGCTCAGTAGTTATTTACATATTTCAGCGTTTTTGTACAGTTGGGTGGAGTCAGTCCTGCTGCTCTCTGGCTCAGGTCCTGCAGCCGTCGTTGTCTCTGGACAAAACTGGATCTGAGTGATTCATCTGACCTGTGAACTCTGACCCTCGTACGAAGAAGAAGGAAGCACAAATGCAGTTAACCTCAATTAAATCTGAATTTACTGCTCCAGAGATCCACAGCAGCTGTGTCCACAGCAGCAGGGTCCACAGCAGCTGGGTCCACAGCAGCAGGGTCCACAGCAGCTGGGTCCACAGCAGCAGGGTCCATAGCAGCTGGAGCCACAGGTTTGATCTGGTAGCTTTCCTGACCCGGCCCACCCAGGAGCTGTGACTCCTCCCAGTCTCAGCGGTCAGGTGGATGCTGTGTAAACAGCACTGCACACTGACATGAACAGAGGAAGTGTTTGTGTCTGTATCTGCTGAATACACTCAGTGATGGAGCCTCAGAGTCACACAGGTCAGATCTACGGTCAACCTTTAGGGATCTCCTTACTCACTGAGCGTGCATCAGGACATTTTCATGGAAACATGTATGATTTTGGTTCAACACACAGTGTGTTTATTTAGCAGTGACCATGCTATTGGGTAAGAGAATATCCTGTAGTATCAGTGGGAGGGTTTACAGGGGTGTGTTCATCGTCCAGACCTCAGTAACAAATTTGAAGATGATGAAGTTAGTTTTTCACCTCGTATGCTGAGGTAAACTTAACTGACTTACACATCAGAGCTCCACGGCGTCACAATCAGCAACAACACATCATGTGGAGAGAGGAGGAGGAGCCAAATGTAGACAACTGAGGCGAGAGTGAGGTTGAACGGAAAGACAGTCATTTATTAAGGCTGGAAATGTTGACATACATAAGATGTGAAACTCAGACTGGACTGACTAACTAAAGTGGGGAAAATAAAGCAAAAAACAAGGAAATCTGGACCATGAGACCAGGATGAACTACCATGACGTGAGAGACACAGGAAACACAGGCAACCTGACATAGGATTGTTTTCACATCATCAACTCACCTGCAGAAACAGTCAGTGCAGACAGCAGCAGCACACACACACCTGCAACAGGAGGAAAATCCACAGACTTGAGCTTTTTCTCACATCCTCAGAGGTGTACACTAACAGACTGTGGCAGATGTCCACACACACACCTGTAACACATACACATCATTATAACACACACCTATCCTTGTCTTTGTTACACTGTAGGGACACATGACCAGAACATGCTTTGTGGGAACCGTCCTTTCTGGTTGTTCTGCAGCACTGAAAAAAAGATCAGGCTTTACCTGCAAAAGGATCCAAACCACATTTTCACTTTAAGTGATCAATCAGACAAAATAGACAATAGCAACAGCTGTCTGGGGACCTGCCAGGTATTTAGTAGCAGGTGGGGTCCAGGAAAACCTGTTTTTTCTTACTTTGTACAATTTACATCATGGAACCAGTTAAAACCTGTGACTGGCAAACTGTTTCCTGAACAACCAAAAGTTTGGTTAAGCAGTTTGTAGCAGTCACAGTGGTGTGGTGTCTCTTTAATGTCGAGGGTTTATGATGTCATTAGTGTGCGCCACTGCCCTCTCTGTGATTTATGGGAGCAACGTGCTTGCACGCAAATACATGGAGAGAGACGGACTTTATTTGTTTTACCTCTCCAGAAAACTTTGCAACGTTACAGAACACTGTTTGTCATGTTTGATAAGCAGCAGCCGTTCAACTGGGAAGTTCTCAGTACCAGTGTGATCGTGTATTCTTCCTACTATCCTGGTTTCTACCGCCTCCTCTCAACCACTGAACACAACCCAACGTTACAAGTTCTACGACAATAACCTTGTTATACAGTATAGGCTCAATAGACGAGTCTTTTGTCTGTAATTAGATGTTAATCAAATAAAATCTGTTCAGTTTTATTTACACAGCGCCAAATCACAACAACAGTCACCTCAAGGACCTTTATATTGTAGATCTCACAATAATAGATACAAAGAAAACCCAACAGTCATATGACCCCCTATGAGCAGCACTTTGGCGACAGTGGGAAGGAAAAACTCCCTTTTAACAGGAAGAAACCTCCGGCAGAGCCAGGCTCAGGGAGGGGCGGGGCCATCTGCTGTGATTGGTCGGGGTGAGAGAAGGAAGACAGGATAAAGACATGCTGTGGAAGAGAGACAGAGATTAATAACAGATATGATTCAATGCAGAGAGGTCTGTTAATACATAGTGAGTGAAGGAGAAACACCCAGTGCATCATGGGAGTCCCCCAGAAGCCTACACCTATTGCAGCATAACTAAGGGAGGATTCAATGATTAGCTGATGTTAATTCATGTCAGTTACTAATTTATTTATTTTCAGCATTGTGCAAAAGCCACCCCTCGTATTTTTTATAGTTTTTTATCATGAAGCAAGACTTTGTGTTCTTGAACAACAGTTCTGTTTGTGATCATCCTTCCAGGTTTTACTTTGGACATGCTCCATGGATCTTTCTCTCATTTCTATGTGAGTCCTTGTACGTCACGTACAAGGACACACTTTCAGAGTAGTCCTGGAACGAAGGGGAGGGGAGGCTGATCACCTCAGTGGGACACACTTCAGAATAGGCTGTTGGATTGGAAGGAGACTGTGCTCATTAAGGCGGATGAAAGCCTCGGCACTGTGTGAAACACACACAGAGACATCAGCCAACGACTCACATGATCTTCACATGTCACAGAATCTGTTTCCATCCATGGAGTCAGAGCACATGAAGGACTGTTTACTGTCAGCTGTGCTGTATCAGAATCAGAATCAGAATCAGAAACTTTATTGTCATTGTAACGAGAACAACGAAATGAAGAATGGTCCCCGATCATTGCATCATCCCTAGCAATATCAAAATATAAACACAAAGTAACACAAAGTGACCACTGAAACCCTCCAACAGGACCTGCTCAGAGGTCCGCTGTGTTTCGTCTCACACTCTGATCCAATAACTGAGTGAAGGACTCACCGAGGAGGAGGAGCAGAGGAGCCGTCTTCATGGTGTCTGGATTTCAACTGAAGGCGTGCGGTCTTAGCAGCAGAGAGATGCCTCGGGCTCCGGTTTCGTCACTTCCTGTTGTCACGTCAGCTGTGTGTCCAGCTCACAGAGGTCCTTCCTAAAGTGTCCCAGCTGTCCCTCTCACAGCTCCATGAAGCTCAGAGAGGACACGCTGACTCTGCAGCCATCCACACACACTCGTCCATCTCTGGTTAACCCTTCCAGCTGATGGAGCTCCAGAGCTACTGATCTGTCAGTGGATGAAACACTTGATCACTGACAGGCTGATGCTCTCTGGCTGTTTCACACATCTGCAAAAAAACAAAAATACCCCAAAAAGATGAAGTTGTGGTCTGTACAGTTTGTGTCTTCTTCTGTAGCTAAGATCTATTGAAAGCAGAAGAGAAACTGCTGATAAGATCAGCTCTGTGTGCAAGTTTAAAAAAAAGCTGCTGCTGCTGTCTTCATGTCCAGAGCACGACTCAGTACTATGCTGGACTTGCTAATAATTGGTGGTGTACCAGGGGCTTCTGTTTAAGACTATGTTTGCTCCTCACTGTCACCAGCTGTCCTGTTTCGCCGGCTGTTCAGGACAGTCTGTTGGGGGACAGCTAACAGGGCCTATGCTACCTTCGGCTGCACGGGCTACACAGGCCTAGCTATCAGGTTTTTAGGCCTGCAAAACCGAGTCTCCGGTTCAGTGATCCTGGACTCCAGAGCTACAAATAGCCTACATGTCAGCTAAAAGCTAAGCTAAGCTAAATATAATTAAAGATAAAGATAAACTAAGATCAAGTGAGTAAACAGCAGGTTTGCGTGGGATGAAGCACGTGAGGATATGAAATAAGAAGTTCTCTATAAGTTTTTAATTAAATTGCAATGCAGGTAAGCTACACAAAAACACCACTGTGTGTTGTAACAGGAACAGGAAGGGACACTCTAACACAGAGAGAGACAACACCAAGTGAGAGCCCCAGTGTTTCATGTGGTGTGACACCAACAGTCACAAAGTGGGAACCACCATCTGCTCACTATGGCCCCGCCCCTCCACGAGCCTGGTTCTGCTGCAGGTTTCTTCCTGTGTTTTTAGTCTGTTTTCTTTGGATCTTTACCTTAAAATATCATTTAGGTCAAAACCTTCGCACATCAACATCATTGTACGCTCTAGTAGTAATCATAATAATATGTTCTGTCCAGGATAATTTACTGTGTAAGATTACAGCCTGGTCTCGTGGACCAACAAACACACGTTCAATAGAAACCTTTAAAACTAGATTCACAGTGTAATTGGAACCAAATGTTTTATGAGGGTGAGACACATTCAAAATATGTGTAATATCCATTTAACTACTGATTGCACCTGAGAATCTAAGACTATATTAACCTTTCCTCAGTGTTAGGTTATTAATCCTTTATTTATCCAGGTAAAAAGGCCATTGATATTGTCATGAACTGGCTGTGAAGCAGGCAAGATTGGACCCTATGCAGACTCGCAGACAGGACTTGAACTCAAAAACAGCCTTACTGCCCGAGTGCTGGAGATACTGCATACAGGAATGTAAACTAAACATACAGGGAAAAACAACAACGAGGGAGGCGAAGACATAAATACACAGGAGGGCAAACGAGGGACCAGAACATAGGAGGGAACACAGCTGAACATAATCTAACTCAGGGCCTGGAGGCCCGGTGTCCTGCAGGTTTTAGATCTCACTCTCTCTACACACCCTCTTTACACACCTGAATCAAATGATTAGTTCATTACCAGGCCTTTGGAGAACTTCAAGACATGTTGATGGATCAAGGACACATCTAAAACCTGCAGGACACCAGCCCTGGAGGCCTGGAGTTCAACACCTGTGTTCTAACACAGGAGACACAGGGAACAAAAGTCATCCATAACTCCTCGTCCATAACCATGCAAACAGATTAAACCATCAGATTCTAATATGGTCTTTAACAATAAATTGTCATCAGTACCACTCCAACCACCTGTACTTCTTAAACAGTCATCTGTCATTTGAGTTAAAGCTGTGTAATCCCATTAATCCCATTAATATTAATACCTTTAATACCAGAACCATGATTAATGTTCAGTCCCAAATGCAGAATCAACATGTTTCTCTCTATATTACTTTTGTAATAGAAACCAGGAGTTCCACTACCCTTACTTGCATTTGTATTACAGGTACAGTTTGAGTGATTGGTATAAGATAAGATAAGATAAGATAAGATAAGACTTTATTGACGCCATGATGGGGAAATTCTTGTGTCACCTCAGCTCAGGCACAGGTATCAGAAGGAAAAATACAAAAAATACAAATAACATACAAAGAAATAAAAAATAAGTAAGATAATACACTATACACAATGGTAGCATACACAGTATGTGATTATGGATATGGTTGGAAATATGGAAGACATAAACTATATAGCTTGATATAGCTATTGTACCACTACTATTCCTGTTTATAGACACACACACATGTACACACTAAATATACATACAGTATGTATACATATACAGACATATATACCTGCACATGTCCGTACACATGGAAGGTCCATTATGCATGAAGTGGTGACCGTGGATGTTCACAGTGTCCAGTGACTCATGACATCGTGATTGAGGAGTTATAGAGTCTAACTGCTGTTGGGATGAATGATCTGCCAAAGCGCTCCTTCCTGCAGCGAGGGTGTTTCAGTCTCTGACTAAAGGAGCTGCTCAGCCCACTCACAGACTCATGCAGTGGGTGATGTGGGTTGTTCATGATGGATGTCAGCTTTACTAACATCCTCCTCTCGCCAACCACCTCCACAGACTCCAGGGGACATCCCAGCACGGAGCTAGACCTTAACAGAGTCCTGCAGGTATTTAAGGTTTATTCAAGAGCTAGAGAGATGGTATGTGTAGTTTTAGAAATTCGAACAGAAAAGAAGGCAGTCAAAATTATTGGATTTGTGAAGTTGAACTTAATAAACTGTTCGTACACAATCAGGTTGTTTCGTTGATAACGGCTCGATGAGTTATTCTGTGTTTGATCCAAGCTTCAGATACTGTAGCTGTCCTGATGTCGTGGAAATGGACCTTCCCTCCCCTAGTCGTCACTGTCCCCGTCTCCATGGAGATTGTTAAAATAGTTTTGTTTACTGAGTATCTTTGCATCATCGCTCGACTGCCAAACTTGTTTTGTGATCTGACTCTGGCTCACCTTTAATAACTCACTACAGGTAGCTGTTCATGTAACCTGTTTGACTACAGGATGTGTGGTTACCCTGTCAACTTCAGGTTCAACTCACATCGTACCTGGCTACACAGTCACATGGTAACCATGGATACACTACTGTCTTAACATTATATCAAAGTGTTTGTTGTTTGTGAAGACGCAGTACTGCAGGGTTGTCAGCAGGTGGCAGTGTTGAATGGTCACAGTGACATGTAGTTATTATGGGCCGTCTGGTTGTGATGCATGGCTGTGACCAGCAGAGGGCTCACGGCTCACCTCTGTCTACAACTCATGCTCTTATATAACTGAGGCTCTTATGTAAGACACATGAAACAGTCTCAGCACTGACAGAAAACTCACCCATCCTCCGGGAAGATGCTCGTCTCCATGACAACATCCTCAGGAACACATCACTGCACAGGTGATGCAGTGATGTGTTCCCCCCCCCCCCCCCAATGAAACACATAAATAGTTTTTGTTGTTTAATTTCTTGCTTTTTTTTATTCGCTGTTTGAACACAAGGACATTTTCAGGCAGGAGAAATCAACCAGTTACAAGCAGGTAACAGTAGATGACATCATACAGCAGGAACCTCTGATTGGCCAGGCCCTTTCTTTAAAGGAAGACAATTGGTGGACAGGAGTACAGGTAAGTGGGGGTGTTTCCCCGACGGAGCTGAGGACACTGACTGTGTGTGTGTGTGTGTGTGTGTGTTGTCATGCTCAGTCCCATGGTGGAAACAGAAACACACATACAAACAAATAAATAACAAACAAAAGCAAACATTAACGACTTCCTACCTCGTTAACTAACCTAACTCACCCAGGTGAGCACTAATTGATTTTCTAACTAAGGAGTCAATCAGCTGCAGCCACACAAAAAGGACAAGAAGAAACGAGGTGACATCATCACAATAAAGCTGTGGGAATGGAAACTAAAGCGAGCTTCCGATTGGCTGTGAGTTCAGCTGTTTCCGTGGCAACAAAAGAGGAGACATTTATCATGGCCGATAAGACAAACCAGTTAGTGAACTGGTTTGTGGTTTCTGGACTGGGAATGATGTAGAAGATGTGGCTCATTATCAGAGAATTGAGATCTGACTCCAGACTGGCTGATTGATCAGTCACCTGACTATGAGGTCATTAATTACTGTGATTGGTCCTGATCGTTTTTTCTGATGACACAGCCGTGACATCAAGAAGGTGACATCAGATACAGAATCAGAGTCGATGTCTGAGTGTTTCTGTGTTCACGTCTCATCTCTGACTTTAGTTAAAGAATGTCAGTGTAAACAAACACGTCGTAAACAAACAAATAAATAAACAATCAATAAAGTGTACATTAAGGGATCAATAATTCTCTCTTTGATTCATGCAGACTGATCCACCATGGAGGTGAACACTGGCCTGTCACTGGCCTCCAGTGGCAGTGACATCAGACTATGTGTGCGTGCTGATTGGTCGGTTTGAGGGTGGGTGTGTCTGAGTTAAAGCTGCACCGAGGGGTCCTATCAGAGAAAGAAACTGTATGTTTACAACTACCAGGGAATCCACTGAGAAACAGACACTTTAAACAGTCAGTGAACGCATCGCGATCATGGTCAGTAAATGCATCATGGCCATTGTCAATAAACACATCATGACCCTGGTCAGTGAATGCATCAAGACCTTGGTCAGTGAACACAACATGGAAATATAAAATACAGCTGGTCAGTGTGAGGCTGTGACAGGAAGTGGAAACATCTGGATGAGTGCAGCTTTCACGTGTTTGTGTGTGTTTGTGTGTGTGTGTGTCTGTGTCAGTGTGTGTGTCTATTTGTCGTTGATTCGCAGTTTGAAGGAGACGCGTCCGGCGAACTTGTCCCTGTCACTGCCGGCGGCGAGCGTGTTGGAGGTCACTTTACACTCCACGTTGATGTCTGTGTTCAGAGAGGCGTTCAGGAACTTCACGGCCACTAGAGGCTGAGTGTAGTTCACCTGAGACAGTAAACACATCGCATGTCAGTATTAGTACAGTACTCTGTGTGCACTGAGCATGTACATGAGTGTGCACTGAGTGAATACTGAGCGAGTACCTGGGCCTTCTTGCCGTAGTACGGGTAGTACATGAGGTTGAAGGTCCCATTAGGAGGATAATAAGCCAGAGGTCCGATCTTGTCGCTGTCCTCCCTCTGCACACAAACACACTGATCAATACTTCTGATTGGTCGTCAATACGCTTCAATAACCTGGAACTGGAGGTTACTAACACGTAACTCTGCTGTGATTCTGTGATGGAGGCACTAAGGGACTCTATCATGATCTACTTCCTGGTCTGCTGGTCTTACCCACTCATTTTCACCCACTCTGTACCTCTGAGGATGGAGACGACACAGGTGAGATGAAGACAGGTTCACAGACAGACAGACAGGTTTACAGACAGACAGGTTTACAGACCTTTGCTGCACAGGTGACATAAGGAGACTGTCTTTCCTTCCCCGGTAACATCCCGATCACCTGCAGCAGGTAGAAGAACAGCTCGTGAGAATGTCATTGGAGGGTTTGAGGTTAAAAGTCTCTTTTGATTGGCCGCTTTCTGAAACTTACAGACAGGAAGCACTTCCTCCTCTGGCAAAATCATTTTCATTGCAGTAACACTAGAGTGTAGAGTGGCTTAACATGGGGGTCAGAGGTCATACCCGGTTCAGTTTGATGAGGATGCACGGCTGTCCTTTGTCGTAACCATAGAAACGATCCAAAACCCCCGAACACTCCTCCAACATCGTCCGATTGAACTGACAGGAACGTTTGGGATTGTTCCTCACCTGCAGAGAGAGCAGGTCAGACAGGTGTAGATCAGACAGACAGGTGTAGATCAGACAGACAGGTGTAGGTCAAACAGACAGGTGTAGGTGAGATAGTCAGGTGTGGGTCAGACAGGTGTGGGTCAGACAGGTGTAGGTCAAACAGACAGGTGTAGGTCAGACAGGCATACCTCTCCGCTGTCCTCTTGGATGAAGTACTCGTCAGGTGTGCATTCATCGTTGGTCTGAACCTGATAGCTGTCGTTGTACGCTGCAGACACACAGGTACAGACACAGGTGTGACAGGTAAGTTGGCAGGTAACCTTTCAGTTATATTGATAAGTGGTTAAAGAGGCGGGGCTCTTACGGGACAGGAAGGAGTTGAGGTTGTGGATGAAGCCGTCCCAGCTCTCGGTGTCTGAGGTGGAGAAGGTGATCTCCAGCTGGTTTCCCTTTGGGCGAATCATCATCCCTGAAACAGGAAGCAGGTCAGCGCTAATCAATCACAGCTGAGCCTCATGAGCCTCTGTTGATAAACCCCGCCCCTCTCTGTTGTGGGTGTGGTGTCCTCACCTGGAGTGGCCAGCCGGTCCTGCCAGGTGGGCTTGTAGTCGTCGAGCGTGAGCAGCAGGATATACATGGTGAAGGCGAACATGCCCGCCAGACACAGGTAGAAGATCAGGTAGAAGAGCAGGATCAGCCCTGTGGAGGGAGGTGATACCATAGTTACTCAGAGCACAGCATGCCCCTCCCCCGTTCCCTCCTCTAATGTCATCTTTATAATCCTCTTGTGCTTAGCCCCTCCCCCACCCCTCGATTCATACTGAAGTAGGTCATCGGTGTGAGGGGGAGGGGAGGTACTGTAATCTGCTCAGCCTCTGTTCCTCTTCATCCATCGTCTGATTCCAGCTGACCTCAGAGGGGCTCTGATGGTCACATGACAATATCTATGGCAGACTCAGGCTTACCGCCATCATCCAACCACTAAGAGAAGACAGAGGTGAGAGAATCACACGCTCACTGAGAGCCTTCATTTCCTCATCAGATGAAACGTCCTCATCCACACCTGGGAAGAGTGCAGGCCTCTAGAGTGCGACCAATTTAGTCGCAAATACGACCAAATTTTTCAGTGGTGCGATTAATAAATATTTGGTTGCACCTGTGCGACCAACTGTTTGGGTAACAAAAAAAAAATCTCTGCAACTCTCCGTGTGGTCAACAACAGACACACATTATGTCCCTATCGTGGACTAAACCAATCAGAGATAGTCAGGGGCGGGACCTCTCTGATTGGCCGTGGTCCAGTTGAAAGTGCAGGTGGAAGAGAGAGGTGAGTAGCTTGAATAAAGCGATATCGATTCATTAACGGATTCCACACAAAGACGTAAACACAGAGCGGACCCGACGCATCAGAATCAGCTTTGTCTTTCTCGGCTTTCTCACCCGACGGCCCGCAGACGGACACGCTGTCGGAGCTCAGCGATCCTGATGCGTCCGGTCCGCTCTGTGTTTACGTCTTTTTGCGCTGATTCTGAGCTGCAGGTTTTGTCTCTCCAACCAAAATCCACCGAGCCAGCAGCAAAAGAAGCAGCAAACTGCGCTTCACATTTGATCAATGTCGTCATGAATTCCCTCTGACTTTTGCTGTTTTGCTTCCACCACGATAAAAATCACACTTCCTGCACAGCTCTCTCTCTCTCTGTGTGTACTTCAGGAACAGTTTCCCGTCTCAAATCTGTTTTCAACATGATTCATTGGCTTATTATCCACCAGTCTACCGTTGTTTACAGCGCTGTCTTTTTCTTTTTTCACTTAAATGACCTCGGACAAGAAAGCCTAATTTCTGCTGTTCAATACTGAAGAAATTTAAACTTCTTAAAATTATGCAAAATTGCAGAATATTGCAGAATATTTTTAAGGTTATCTGCTATAAAAAGCCAGACCAGGAAAATCTCCTTCATGTTTTTCTGTTTTATTCTCAGTTACTTTCACACAAAGGCATCTGCTGTGATGTTCACAATGCTGATGAAGCCTCACATGTATCAGTACTGATAAATGATCAGAATTATGATATTTCTGACTGTGTGAGGCTAAACTGAATCAAATCAGGACTTTGAAAACCAGAATTGAATGGATTATAGAAATCAGTGATGATACCCAGCCCTAGTGAGCAGCCTAGACCTGAGAGAAGTGGATGTAGCTGTGGGTAATAAGAAAAGATGAAAAGAACGATTGATAACTTTTTTGTTAAGTTAAGGCCTGATCTGTCTGACATTCATAGCCAGCTCTGACACGGTGCCATCAATCTTTGAATGCTGAAAAAGCAGCAGTGTATCCAGGAAACACATTATATGCTGCGATAAATGCACTGCCCAAGTGTCCCCTCTCCCCACTGCCTTTCAGCAGCATGCAGCAGCAAACAGGTCGTCAGAGGAGCCGAGATGATGATTAAGTTTAACATTTTCCACAATATTGACAAAGCACTTTAAGCAAAAGTTTGTTAGTTAATAATTTACAAATGAATATTGTCTGTATGGACTTCAATTCCCCCCCTAAAAAGTGCAAATGTAAAACTGCGGTGTTAAGCGATGCGGTTGAAAAATTTAGGCGCACCGGTGCAACCCTGGCAAAAAGTTAGTCTAGAGCCCTGCTATAGTGGCAGAGAGCCGGTGGAGAACAAACAGGTCCTCACTGTCCTGTATGTCCCCCATCACTGATTTCATCACAGTAGATGTCTTTCTGAAAGTGCAGAGCTGAGTTTAAGGATATAATCTACCCACTGTTGTCATCGTCAACGCCCTGTACAGCTACCTGAATGCGACTCGAGGAACAGAGGTTTTACCTGTTCACTGTGACAGCCAGTGGGCTAGCCTTGCTTTCCTGTTGCCTGTCTCTTTCAGGTGTCTAGTTGGTGGAGCTGACCCAGTTTCAGATGCAGCACACCTTAGTAGGCCAGTCCCCAGTGTGTTATAAAGAAACTCTGACTGAACATCCAGGTCTCCTTCTTGGCTCCTTATGCTTCCCTGGGTGATCGAGAGCTTATCCTGACATGGTGCATTCAGCCATGGATGTCGCACCACTTAATCTGTTTTTAGGTTTCTTTACTTTGTTCCATTAAAATATCTTATAGCATATTAAGCCTTTGTGTGGTCTCTCTCTTCCTTGTCACATCCTTTGAGCCAGGTTGTGCAGTTATTTTGGTCTGATAAGCTTTCTAATGTTTCATTAAGAGCTCTGTACTACCTTGTTAGATTGAAGGTAGTGCTGTCCGTGTTATATTTGTCTACATAAATTGGTGACTTGTAAACACAAGGTCAACTATGGAGTTCCACAGGGTTCAGCGCTAGGACCAATTCTGTTTACATTATACAGTGGGGCAAAAAAGTATTTAGTCAGCCACCGATTGTGCAAGTTCCCCCACTTAAAATGATGACAGAGGTCAGTAATTTGCACCAGAGGTACACTTCAACTGTGAGAGACTGAATGTGAAAAAAAAATCCATGAATTCACATGGTAGGATTTGTAAAGAATTTATTCGTAAATTAGGGTGGAAAATAAGTATTTGGTCACCTCAAACATGGAAAATCTCTGGCTCTCACAGACCTGTAACGTCTTCTGTAAGAAGCTTTTCTGTAAGAAGCTTTTCTGTCCCCCACTCGTTACCTGTATGAATGGCACCTGTTTGAACTCATCATCTGTATAAAAGACACCTGTCCACAGCCTCAAACAGTCAGACTCCAAACTCCGCCATGGCCAAGACCAAAGAGCTTTCGAAGGACACCAGGAAAAGTATTGTAGACCTGCACCAGACTGGGAAGAGTGAATCTACAATAGGCAAGCAGCTTGGTGTGAAAAAATCAACTGTGGGAGCAATCATCAGAAAATGGAAGACATACAAGACCACTGATAATCTCCCACGATCTGGGGCTCCACGCAAGATCTCATCCCGTGGGGTCAAAGTGATCATGAGAACGGTGAGCAAAGATCCCAGAACCACACGGGGGGACCTGGTGAATGACCTGCAGAGAGCTGGGACCAAAGTAACAAAGGTCACCATCAGTAACACACTACAACGGCAGGGAATCAAATCCCGCAGTGCCAGACGTGTCCCGCTGCTGAAGCCAGTGCATGTCCAGGCCCGTCTGAAGTTTGCCAGAGAGCACATGGATGATACAGCAGAGGATTGGGAGAATGTCATGTGGTCAGATGAAACCAAAGTAGAACTTTTTGGTATAAACTCAACTCGTCGTGTTTGGAGGAAGAAGAATACTGAGTTGCATCCCAAGAACACCATACCTACTGTGAAGCATGGGGGTGGAAACATCATGCTATGGGGCTGTTTTTCTGCCAAGGGGACAGGACGACTGATCCGTGTTAAGGACAGAATGAATGGGGCCATGTATCGTGAGATTTTGAGCCAAAACCTCCTTCCATCAGTGAGAACTTTGAAGATGAAACGAGGCTGGGTCTTCCAACATGACAATGATCCAAAACACACCGCCCGGGCAACAAAGGAGTGGCTCCGTAAGTAGCATTTGAAAGTCCTGGAGTGGCCTAGCCAGTCTCCAGACCTCAACCCCATAGAAAATCTGTGGCGGGAGTTGAAAGTCCGTGTTGCTCGGCGACAGCCCCAAAACATCACTGCTCTCGAGAAGATCTGCATGGAGGAATGGGCCAAAATACCAGCTACTGTGTGTGCAAACCTGGTAAAGACCTATAGTAAACGTTTGACCTCTGTTATTGCCAACAAAGGTTATGTTACAAAGTATTGAGTTGTATTTTTGTTATTGACCAAATACTTATTTTCCACCCTGATTTACGAATAAATTCTTTACAAATCCTACCATGTGAATTCATGGATTTTTTTTTCACATTCAGTCTCTCACAGTTGAAGTGTACCTCTGGTGCAAATTACTGACCTCTGTCATCATTTTAGGTGGGGGAACTTGCACAATCGGTGGCTGACTAAATACTTTTTTGCCCCACTGTACATGCTTCCCTTAGGCCAGGGGTCTCAAACTTGTGGCCTGCAGGTCACCTGCACTCCATGTCATCCCCACTTGCGGCTCACATATTGACGTGAAGAAACACTTTTAAAATTATTCAAAAAATGATTTAATATGAGCAGAGTTTTACAGGCATAGCGCTAAAGAATGTAGCCTCATGGGTAGGGATGGGTATCGTTTAGGTTTTATCCGATACCGGTGCCAAATCGGTACTTTTGAAACGGTGCCGGTGCTTAAACGGTGCTCAAACCGGTGCTTAAAGAATGGAGAACACAAAATTGGTCCAAAAACCTCTCATGTTCAGCTGTTTTTTTGTAAAAAGATAACAATGTTAGCCTTTTCTGCAGCTATGGGGCATATATGGTATCACTCTTGGCTGGAAGCAGTGCTTAAACAATGGAAAAAACACAAACTTTGTCCAAAAACCTCTCATGTTTAACTGTTTTCCACTTTTTCTTTGGTCATTTTAGCCTTTTTGGCCAGGGTGAAGGGAGTATCTGCCATCAAACAAGAAGACAGCCGCATGTAGCTATGATGATGTTTGCTAGTTCACCTTACATGCATTAATGTAATAACGTGGTTAGCTTACTCAACGTAAATTACACACGAACAACATTAAGCCACTCACGCAGAGAAGAACGGCTGCTGCTGCATCATCATCCTCATCATTTCTGCTACACTGGCAGGGCTAGGGGCCAGGACTCTCCTCTTCGGGTTCTTGGGGGATGTTGCTTCGGGTCTGATAACAGGCACCACACCCGCAGTAGATGTGCTCGATGTGAGGTCTCGCAGCAAGCTATCAAACACGGCGCATTTCTCGGCTTTTAACAAAACGCTATGCGTCGCCAGGTGTTTCATCAGATTCGAGGTGTTACCTCCTTTGACAGTATCACAGTATCCGCTTAAAGCACTTGTTGCAGGCTGCTGAGTTTGCATCTTTTGCTGTGAAGTACAGCCAGACTTTTGACCGCTTCGCCTTGGGCATTTTTAATCTGTAGCTCTGCTCTAAAAGAACGTACGTACCTGGACCCGCCTACTATCCTCGGAAACTAAAATGATTGGCTAGAATCTAAAGTGTATGACATCTCAGGAAAAAAAGCACCGAAAAAAAGCACCGAAATGTGCGCTGCTTTTCGGTCTGGTTACTACCGTTTATGTCAGAACCGGTATCCGGTGCCATCATGGCACCGGATACTGGTACCCATCCCTACTCATGGGTAGTGTAGGGAGGGAGAATGAGTGGCACTGCCCTTTCCATTATGTGTGTGTGAGCGCGAGGGAGGGGGAAAAAAGAGAGTGAAAAGTACAAGGTGCCACCCATGAAAAAGCGGAAGAGGGAAGCTTGTAAATACACTGCAGTCATTGAGTCTGTCCATCATAGTCTGGTATGGTGTCTCCCTCCTAAACAGTTGACCTGTCACACTGCTTCACATTGCTAGATATAATTGTACATTATACACTCTGTGGTATTCATTTCCGTAATCCTGTTTTTTATGTATATAGAATTATTATTTTGTTGGTGCCGTTTACATGTTGCTGTGTTTTACACTGTGGTGCTTCAGAGACACCATCGACCGGAACCAAATTCCTTGTATGTGTTTGCACACACACCGATAAACATGACTCTGAAAGAAACCACTGCAGCCAGTGCAGAGCTATTAAAACTCGACTGTACGCTGCGTTCACTGCCTCCAAAACAGAAAAGTTAAGTTGGGACAGCCTTTCAACTTTCCAACAGTAGATTTTGACTATACCGCTCTACCATGATAGAGCATGTTGATGGTGTCATCTAGCTGCACCTGTTTTGGTTGAAAGCATTGCAGCGGCTGCAAGCAATATCATCTGCAAATTATGTTCACGTTTCGGAACATGAGGAAAGCCAAAAACTGCGCTTCCTGCACTTCTGTACCATTGATTCATTAATGTTGAATTCTCTCACAGCTGCTCTATTCCCGTGTTGTTGCAGTACATTAATGACTAACCTCGTATTGTGGATGGATTATCTCAGTTGTTCTCCTGACTGAAGTTTGGTCCGTTTACAGCATCCTGCCATGCGATTACATTTGTCTCTAACCATCAGGAACCCTCATTCTAACTGTTATTGAGTGGAAAAAGGTTAGCGTTCATCCTCCAGCTTCACTGTGTTATGCTAACATAGCTGTGTCGCTAGCGATCAAAAGCACATCATTATATAGTAAAGTCAAAATTTATTTCTACAGCACATTTAAAAGACTAGTGTACATCGAAGTGCTTCACAATAAAACCGCAATGCGGCCAGAACAAGAAACAAATAGTACAATGATACTTAAAATTGCATTTAGTTGGTGTAGTGCAGACCGAATGAAATTCAAAGTGATTTGTTCAAAAGCTAATTTAAACAAGTGTGGTTTTAAGCGTGATTTGAATGATTGAATTGATTCCGATGTATGGATTTCGACTGGGAGATTATTCCAGAGTCTAGGAGCGGCAATGGCTAAAGCACGGTCACCTCTGGTTGTTAAACGAGACCTTGGTTGCATTAGGAGCAGTTGGCTGGAGGATCTTAGTGCTCTTCTTGGGTTGTACAGATCAAGCAGATCAGTTAGGTAGCTAGGGGCCACGTTAGTTAGAATTTTAAAAGTGAGCAGAAGGATTCTGAAACCAATGCGATATTTGACGGGAAGCCAGTGTAAGTTAGCGAGGACAGGGGTGATGTGCTCATGCCTTCTAGTGCCAGTTAAAGACCACACGCTTGATCTGGTATTGTCATCCAGTCTGGACGTGTGCATTACGGATGTACGGATGTATGGATCACCAGCTTCTCCGCGGCCTTTACTAACTCTACTTTTTATGATATCTACTGTAATACAGCTGATGAACGTGCTAACTCCTTTATGTCAACATGCTCCTCGATTTCAGACATTGTGGCTCCATTAATGACTTAACGCTGAAGGCCAATTACCAACCATGGCTGAATGAATCCACTCGCGCTCTCTGGCGGGAATGTCGCCGAGCTGAGAGGAGATGGAAAAAAGACAAACTCCAGGTGTCCCTGGACATCCTGCATAACTGCCGATCAAAATATCAGAAGACTGTCCAAACTGCAAAAGCTTCATTTCTGTCAGAAATTATTACTAATATTTAAAATCTTCTAATCCCTGCTCTGCTGCTCAGAGGGATGCTCCCCAGCTCTCTGTGAAAGGTTCTGAAATTACTTTATAGATAAGATCTATATCTGATAAGAGCCATATCTGCCAGCAGTCTGAATGCTCTATGGCTTTTCAACAGTTTGAGCCCGTATCCTTTTCGACTTTAAAAGAAATAATTGATCGTTTGAGAAGCTGCAGTACGCTGCATGACATTCTTCCTTCCCGCATTATTAAGGAAGCTGACCACTATTGGACCCTGTATCTTACTTTTAATGAACTCTTCCTTGTCATCAGGCTGTGTTCCAACTGCCTTCAAATACGCAGTTGTGCAACCAGTTATGAAGAAAAGCAACTCTGACCCCAACGCTCTTTCACATTACAGGCCGATTTCTAAACTTCCCTTCATGTCAAAAATTTTAGACATGAAGGGAAGTTTTATATACCAGCTAGCCCAACTTCAGTAACCCTGCAAACGTCACTGCTGTTTAGTTTTCTGTCTTCATTTATGTTGAAGTGATAGCAGAGCTGTGTGTAAGGCTTGCAGACGTGTTTCTTCACTGTGACCTCTGACCTCTGACAGGAGCTGAGAGAAACTCTGTCTCACTGCTGTGAACCGGTACTGTGTGAATAAAGCTGAGGTGACTGTTTCCACCCAGAGCACTACCACCCCTCCGTCCTTCCTACAGACCTTCCACAGAAACTCCATCAGCTCTGTCCAAACACACCTTGTTCCCCTTCAGAATAATCTAGAACCTTCTATAACACTGGTACCCCCTCAAGGACCAGCTGTAGATCATTTTAACAAGAACGTCTCCCGAGCTCCCTCCTGAAAAACCGCGACCTCACTGTGGTCTAACTGCCTGATTCTGGATGTTTTGTCTCCACCCCCTATGGTCATGTGACCAGTAAAGTGACTACAACCTTCATCTGAGTCAGTGACATGTTGTACTGTCCCTTTAAGAGTCCTCAGGAGCACACTAACATATCTGCCCGTGTGTGAGTGTGTGTCTTAATCTGGATTAAACAGACGAGTTTGATTGGATGGTACTCTGAACACACACACACATTAAAGAATGACCTTCATACAGGACATGGCTGTCAGAGGGCGAGCAAGCATCACTCTCACTCAGAGAGAGAGGCTGCCAACATCACTGCTTCAGTATTGGTCGTCATGAGAGTCAGCTGATCAGAGCTGATCAGGGTTATTGATCAGCTGTGATCAGTTATCAGCCTTCACTGTAACAGAATCAGACAGACGTTCCTCCTGATGTTTGCTCATCGACTATCAGTAACTGAAGTCTGTGACTGTATTGATCTCTGAGTCCACCTGTGACACAGCGAGCTGATTGGACCGTGGAACAGATCACCTGAGGATGGAGCTCTGAGCTCACAGACACATCTGGAAACAGCTAGAAACAGCTGTTTCTGACCTCAAACACACCTCTTCAGGTGCAGCTGACTCAGTCTGAGACAAACCAGATTTAAGCCGAGGTGCAGACCAACAGAGCTTTCATCCAATCAGAAACAGCCTGGGACGATCACCTGGATGCATCCAGGTAAGCAGACGCTCAGGCAGTGTAAGCATGTACAATGAGATTCACAGCACCTCCTCCCCACGTGTGGAGAGACAAAGGAGGCGAGGTGCAGAGTTCTGTGGTGCTATAAACATATGAACGGTCTCATCTTAAACAATATCAGAAAATAAAGTACTCTGTGTGTGATCTCTGCTGTGAGTGAGCCCAGGAATCTAACAACTCACCTGTGACAGGCAGGTACACCTGGACAGGTGGGAGCACCCTGCTGACATCAGGAGCTCAGGTGTGTTAGTGCCGTCTTCAGCAGGAGTTCACAGGTAAACCCTCTGCTAACAAAGCTCCAATACTCATTGATTATAATCAATACATCAGTTCAGAGCTAAAACATCCCGTCTGCCCCGAGGGTCCCGCCCCACAGTTTGGAAACCACAGCTTTAGTTATCGATTAACCGGCTGCCCTCTGCTCAATCAATGATCAGTGTGGCTGATAAACGGACCGTTAGCACGATCGATCCGCGTGATCGATCAGTAATCAATAATCAGCTGTGCGCGTGCACAGATACCGTGAACACACAAACCGATTCGCGGAGACGCGCACGGATACCGTGGGTACTGACCCCAGCTGGCGGCGGTCCGGCCCAGCAGCTCGTGCGTCCTCGGGTTCCAGAAGAATTCCCGCCACTCACTCGAGCCCTTCCGGTCGTCCTCCTTAGAGCCGGACATGATGGAGCTGACGGAGGTGATGGAGGTGATGAAAGACGAGGTGATGATGGAGGCTCTCCAAGTCCCTGATGACGAGGATGCGGCTGACGGAGCGCGCGGACACTCGCTCTCCGGGATAAGCCCCTCCCCTTCAGCGCCCACTGACGTCACCGCCGGCTCGCCAATCGCGGCGCAAGGAGACCCCGCCCTCTGCGGGATTGACAGACCGTGACATCATAGACCGGACCGTGAGGGGGAACGTGACCGTGACGTCACTCACGTGTACCATAACCAGCAGCTGATCGACTGAGCAGACGTCATCACGCACGGCCAGTTTATTAGAAACACCCGAGAACTGTAATCAGAATATTTAGTAATCCCCGAGGAAATGACAGTAACAGTACAAGTACTACAGGTTAGTATATAATTATACTGACACACTACACACACTGTGTGTACAAATACTACAGGTTCATAAATACATGTGTTAGTTATGATGATGCTGACTACAGAGCAGCTGGTTTCATCAGAATTAATGAACCCAGATTCATCCAAACTGAAATTGTAGTTTTTCTTTGAAACACTACAACTTTACTGAAGTGTGATGTATTTAATGTAGTTACACTGTGACACTGGCTTTACTCAGTTTGTAGATGTTTGCCGTAGACTGTATTCAGTGTTCAGCTTACAGTCAAAAATTATTAAGTCTCTTACAAAAAGTGTTTTTAAAATGTTGTCTTATTTCTTTAAAGTTGTATCTGAGTAAGAGTTCGTACAGTGTGATCCAGTGCAGAACGCCAGCTATGGGACCAAAGAGTAACTGTGATGTATTTGAAGCAAAGACAAAATAACATTTAAAAGGGCAACAACAAAACATAAACATAAATTAACTGCAGTGGTGTTTTAGCACCTGCTAAAAGACGTGCAGCAGCATTGTGGACTGACTGGAAGCGATGGAGAGACGGGTGTTGAAGGCCCAACCAGAGAGAAGTGCAGCAGTCCAGTCTAGATGTGGGACGTAGCTGCAGGACGAAGGCTTTATCTTTAAAGCAAACGTGTTATTATCACATGCCTGGATCAGATAAAACAGCTGGATCTCCTTCTCCCAGTGACTGCAGAGCCTTCAGCCAGTATCACTGTAGTCTGTCCAGTTTCACCTGAGTGCTGTATCCCATCATGCACTCTGCTCAGTAAACATGACAGAGCTGAAACAGAGTCTGTCTGAGGACACAGCCTGAGTGTTTAGGAAACATCATGCTAGTTTTAATAGAGCAAGCGGATCGATCCACATATCCATAGCATTGATACCACGCTGGTATTAGTGTCGGATCAATACTACTGCAATACTGTGTTTCTATCCTCTACGTTCAGCACGAAGACCAGTGAAATGTGTTAAACGTATTTTTGCAGCCTACAGCACATTTAAACAACAGAAGCTGAACCAAAGTCTTTCAGAGACAGGAACATTCATGGTCTCCCAGAAAAACTTTCAAAATAAAAGCTGAAGGGTGCGTTTTGTGTGCTAACTACTGTGGAAAGGTAAAGTCCAGTTGTTGAGCGATCATTAAAATGTGTTCAGAATTGGTAAAATGATGATGATGTCACGACTCACCCGCCTGCCCCTACATAAGTTCGAAGTATCAGCATTGGTATCAGTGATCGATAGCAGAGCTTGCAGTGGTGCACTAGCTTGAAACAGGTGTGACAGCTGAGAGGATGATGCAAGTCTGAGTCCAGACAGAGTCTGTTAACCATGGCGGCTTGTCGACCGCTCAGCCAATCACAAACCGAAACATGTGCTTTGTGTTCGGCCCTCCTGATTGGCTGGATCCTCTCTGGGAGTACCTCAGGTGTGTTTAACCTGCAGATCGACTTCACAGTAGAGCAGACAGGTCCTCGTGTTCTGGTTTATTAACACACAGTTTATTTATGATGTGTTTATGCTGCAGTGACTTAAACCCAACTTTCTTCTATCACAGTCGTGCTGAGGTCCAAACTCAGACCTCGTCTCTGTGGAAACTTGGTTTTA
>NW_024387522.1:50656-148499 GCF_900408965.1 Simochromis diagramma
TGTTGTGTCTGGCTATAAATTTTCTTTGTATTTACCAAAAAGAAAACACGTAATTATTTTTCTCTTTTTATTTAGCTATGCTTCCCCGGTTTAGACAATATTCTATTCAACTAAGTAGTCGTCGTCTGGGATCTGCTGGGCATCTTCCTCCTGAAGCTGCTCCAATAGAGACAGCTCGCTCTTTCTTCCCTGAGACGTGGATCTGGGATCTGGTGGAAGTTGGGTAAGTATCTGTTGTGAAGAGATCTGGTGCATATTACATTTTAAAAAGTTTATACGATCACATTCAGAAACCCATGTGAACTTTCTGCTGTGTCTTTGCCCACATGAAAAACATGAAAATAGAATAATTGTGAGTTTTTTCTTGAGCATGTTTTGATGCTTCATCCTGATGTTTTGTCATATTTAAAGTTTTGTGGGATATATTTTTTCACTGTCATCAGCAACGTGGAGCTCTTTTGCTTTGTCAATGCAACATAATCAAGTAATTCACACTGCAGGATGTAACTACACTGTTATACAAGTAATTTACAGATATAAAAACATGTTTGATTATGTTACAGAATGTGTTTGTGTGTATCTGCTGCTTCAGAGACGATGGGAAAAGGGGCGTGTCCCTGACTGTCCCAGACACCATCACCACCTGGGAGACGGAGGCTTTCTGTTTGTCCTCTCAGGGTTTTGGTTTGGCTCCTCGTAAAGAAATGAAAGTCTTCCAACCTTTCTTCCTTGAACTCACCATGCCCTACTCCATCATCCGGGGGGAGCACTTTGAACTGAGGGCGACTGTCTTTAACTACCTGACCAGCTGCATCATGGTAATGAATGATTAAAGTGTTTAGATACATGTCTGTTCATAGCCAAGGAAAACCATACTGAAAAGATGACTTTCTAAGCAAAATTTATATCATAGTTATTAAAATACAATAGAAAATATTTTTTCTGCAATATAACCATGCAGGATGCAGGCCGTTCTTGAAGGGCCCCTGCTCACCAACACCTGCAAGCTCACCTGCAAGCACTGACACCAGGATTGCCCAATCACATGTCTTTACACTACCAGCCCTCCTCTAGCTTTCTTTGTGCGCTCATGCACCTTGTAGAACAGAGTTTAGTGTGGAGGCTGTAAGAAAACAGATGGAGGGAAACGATTAGGAAGGGAGTGATTAAAGTATCCAAGTAAATGAAGGTCTACTTTGATCATGAGTTCATAACATCAAACTTGTGCATTCGTTTAGATGCTTAAAAATGTGTTCACATTTGAACTCAGGTTTAACCCTTTAAAGCCGGTCGGAGCGGGCATGCTCCGTTTTGCGTAACTATTTTTAAATCCCAGTAGCACTGCAACCACGTGAGCTAGCGCAATAATCTTTTTTGCATATGAAACCAGAGGAGTTGTACTTACATCTTATGCCATCAGCTTGTCCTCGGTCACGGTTTCCTTCCACATGTAGCTTTGCAAAAACTGCATAAAAGCGCTTGTCAGCAGCACAAAAAACATACTTATTCCAGAAACACACTGTGCCGGTCCGATCAGCTGTTCATAACACTTCCTACGTTGGAATAGAAAACCAGAAGTGACGTCATTTTGCGGAAATGTAGTTTTTAACCATCAGGGCCTCAGGGCCTATACTTGTGTTTTTAAAAGTTATCTTTGACTTTATGACTTTCTGTGTCGTTTCTGGGATGCTCAGGACTCATATTGCACTGCTGGAAATAGTTTATTTTGATGCATATGCTGTTGTTTTGCAAATTTGCATCATAATATTTATTTTTGTTTTTCCTGCAGTGTATAAAAATTGGTGTATTTCAAAAATAAAACTATGAAGACACTCAAAATAAGTTTCCTGTGGTGGGAAACTATTTTGTGCAACTTTTTTGTATTTACAGTTTTGAGGGATAAGCCTCTTAAATTTCTCTAACTACAAATATATGTTAAAAAAAACAAAAACGATTTTCAATTTTTTGTAGTTTATTGCACTTTTTTCCAATTTATGTAATTACTATGCACTTAATGAATACATATTATTATCAGGGCTATAATGGTTGTATTGTGTATAGAACTTGAAATGCTCCCAAAATGGCTCCACAGCATGTAAAATATAATATAGGCTCTGGGACTTGGTTCTATGGTAGGTCTTAAAGGGTTAAATGTAGCCATGAGATTGTTGAGCTAGTTTAAAATATATGTCTGTGTTCCTCTTACAGGTTACTGTCACTCCTGGGCCGTCCTCAGATTACACCCTCACGCCTCTCTCTGGTGATCTGTACACATCCTGTTTGTGTGCCAACGAGCGCAAGACCCTCAGGTGGACCATGATCCCAACAGCCTTAGGTGAGAATCAGGCTTTGGTCCTCCACACTGCCAGGAAACCGCTGTGTGGCAGGCTGAGTACACATCCTGTTTGTGTGCCAGCGAGCACAGTTGAAATCGAGGTAAAGCAAGACTATAAACCCCTGTGTGGGAGTGGGGCAGAAAGAATTATCAGCTGTGTCTCAATTCCTAGGCTGCATTCTTCGGAGGACCCGGCCTTCGTGGGCCGTGTTTTTAGAAGGTCGGGTAGACCAGAAGTGCGAGGTTGTGAAATTGGACGGTCTAGCCTTCAGATTCGCATCACTGCCGTCTCGGTGGAGTTTAATAAACTCACCTGTCTTCTCCTTGCTATCTACAATATAACAGGACACTGGAGTAAATTCTCGACCATCTCACGTTTCTGATTAATCAGTTTTCTGTCTGATGCTTATTCAGCTGTGTGAAAACTGTAACTTTAATCTCAGCCAAACCGATTTACTCAGGAACAATAAAACACTAAAAAAAGCCAAACAATAACAGTTTTAAGTTATCTAAATGACTTATAACCAGCGACAGCGGTGATCTCTTACCAGGCTCCAGTGAGGCTCGACCTCCCGGTCAGCTATCGAGCAGGTGGGTAACAGACGTCTCCGAAAACGTCGAAGCACTTTTGCAAATATGTGATATCTTGATAAACCGAGCAGATATTTGAAGTTTACACAGCTACATTCTCTCCTGAAAATATGTTAAAAGTTTATTTTGTGACCCAGAAAGAGAAATAAGAATAATATAAAAAAGTAGTAGCGGCTGCCATTGTTGGAAACTGGAATGCGCTATGAATTCTGGGATAGGTTGGGCCACGAAGGACACACCCGACCCATCCTTCAAATCTTGGGAAATGAAGGATACATTTTTCGCCGCATTTGGAGCAGCCTTTGAATTTGGACAGCCTTCAGCGTGTTGTTGTGACGTAATCGGCCTTCAAATGTGGCCTCAGGAGGATGTGGCCCCTGAATTGGGACACAGCTATTGGGTCTACAAGGCCTAGATTTCCCACTTCTATCCTTCCAGTCTGAGAGTAGAAGCTGCCTCCATCCTCATGGTTTACTCAATGCAGCTGTCTTAAGTAATTACAAATCATTTTGTAACCTGCCTTTCAATTCTCATCAATTATTTCCATTATGTATGCTTCCCTTGGACAGTATATATAATGATATATAATACAAAAGACTGCTTGCAGTTTCATTGCCATCCAAATGATTTATATCTTAATCAGTTAGTGAAGTCAGACGCAACAAATTATGTATTATTGTAGGGTCTACCTTACAATATAAAGCACCTCGAGACAAATGTTGTTGTGATTTAGCGCTGTATAAATAAAATTGAATTTAGCTACAGGCATGTGTTAAGGGTGACCTGCAGTTTTCTAAATTCAGCCAAATTGACATTATTGTATGTGGCCCTAAAAGTGTCCGAAGCATCGTCTCTGACGAGATACTTTTTATGATTTACATTACCTCAGCCTCCAGCAGGACCCAACTATTTATTTTCTAGCTCATGTTTCTCACACCTGATGCAGTAAAATTTTCAGTTAGACGTTACCTTCGATTTAGAACCAACATTAAATCTAGCTTTAGATCTAGTGTGATCACAGTTAACCGCCTCCTTTTGTCCCAACACATTTCCTTCTAGTTTCTACAAAATCTGTAAAATAACCTCGGTAACCTTTATTTTAATGGAGAGACGAAGAAGGTGACCTGTGCTGCTGCTTTTAGGGGCTGTGAATGTGACTGTGTCTGCTGAGGCCGTAGCGTCCCATGTGTCATGCGATAATGAGGTTGTGAGCGTACCAGACAGAGGTCGCATCGACGTGGTCACCAAATCTCTCATAGTGAAGGTCAGTGTCATAAATACGAGACGAGAAAAACATTTTTACTCATAAAATTTCAATTGTTACTCATTTTAAAGATACTTTTCCTCAGGCCGAGGGAAGTGAGACGACAAAGACGTACAACTGGCTTCTTTGTCCAAAAGGTCAGCGTGATGTCCATCAGTCACAAAGTTTAAATAAAGAAATGACCTAAATGCTCAAAGTTAGCAGTGGAGTGCACTGTGTACATAAAATGTGCCAAATTTTCATCTTTTACTTTCACAAAATGTAACGATATGTGCTGAAGATCAGGCCACCTGGTGACTTTGAACAGTAACTCTGTTGTAGTCGTGACTTCCTGATTGGACGTTTGTTGTGTCTGTACACAGGAAGCCCGCTGACGGAGGAAGCAGAGATACATCTGCCTGAGAATGTGATAGAAGGATCTGCCCGCACTTCTGTATCAGTCCTGGGTAAACCTCATCATTTCATCTCAATTTTATTCAGCCAAATAAAATATGGCAGGTTAAAGCTTTGTTTAAAAAGGCAAATTACTAAAACAACAGAAAATAAAAGAGACGTCATGTTCAAGTAAAAGTAAAAACCGTATTCAGCTTTTAAAAGATGATTTCATTTATAGATAGACCCACGTCTTCCTGGCCTTGTGTGAAAAATAAATGGACCCCAAAAAGGCTGTTTGTGCCATTCTGTGCAGGAAGAACTGCAGTCTAGCTTTAGTCATAAGTGTTTTTGAAACGCTGAGTTTTGGCCCAGTCACACCAGAGGCTTTTCCAGCGCAATCGTTCTGGTCATGCAGAATCATGTCAGTAGGATTTAAGTCCAGATTTTGACTCGGCCACTTTCTGGCGTCCTGGATCATTTTCCATCTTAACCCTCTGCGGTCGACGTATGCGCCGACACGTCAAAATCACATGACCAATTTAAGACGACACAGCTACAAAATAGTGATGGGATTTCTTTCTCTTGTTGGAGAACCGGCTCTTTCAGCTCGGCGCATTAAAAAGAGCCGGGACTTTCAGCTCCCAACCGGCTCTTCAGGTTGTTTTGTTGCTTTAATTAATTTCTTATCAACAGTAAAATAAAATCATGCACAAAAGAAATTACTAATGTGGAAAAAAAAATATGGATTTATTTATATGTTTATATATTGCGTGCTTTGTGGCCCCTGGAGACAAAGCACAAAGTCCAAAACACATTTCTAGCATGAACTGAACTTCCAAAGCAGAGCTACTAGATCACTTAAATTACACAATTGAAATCATATATGTATTGTTTGTGTATTTATACACAAGCACTCATATATATTCAAATAATTCAAAACAAATGTTCATTTACCTGTTACTACCACACACCAAATCCGGTCGTTGGTACTTCCTGGCTTGTGTAGCCACGAGGTAACAAAAGCTCCACACTGCGCCCAGCATCCTGGAGCACTTCTGTTGTCTTTTGTACGTGTTTCTGAGTTTTTAAGTGTTTTGGACTTTGTACTCTTTTTTTGTCTGTAGGGGCCACCATAAATATACTTTTATTTATTCACTCCACATAAAATGTAATAAATAAATCATATAATACAGAAAACAATTATTCACATTTCAACTTTTAACTATTTACATTTTCAGCTTTTTCCTTTTAAACAAATTTAAAGTGAAACAACACAAAACACTGCAAACCACAACAATGTCACGGTCAGCGAATGAGGACCGTGGAGTTGAGGAAAGTGGGGCCCAAACGCGAGACTATATACAATTCCAGCACTGTGACTCCTGTGGCGATTTCTCTATGAATCCCACACAGTGCACGTGTCCAAAACAGTGAAAAGGTGACAACTCCAAAATCCTGATTCCACTCCATGATTTCCCTTGGGGCGACGTTCCTGACTCCCGACTCCTGGTGACACAAAAAAACACACAGCCCAGCAGGCAAGTCGTTCACAAACACACTAATCAGCGGAGGTACTTTACAGGTTCAACTTAGTATAATCCCGCGCCAACTGGAGCTCTGCCACCGTCTTAAATAGGACGCTACTCATGAGGCCATCAGCTGCAGCTGGTGAAGGCTAATGAGCAGCAGGTGCGGCAGCCTCCAGTGTGGGAACACTTCCAGGTCGCAATCCCCTCAGCGACCCAAAAACATCTGGAAGAACACAGGTAGAAAGAGGACAAAAAAGGTAGAGAAAACCACCAAAAACATAACATACGGAAAAACATATACAAGAAATATATGAGCTCTGGGTCATCAGACCCAGGCCATGACAAACACAATTAAATATAAATGAAAATATGAAAACAAAAAGAAGATGCACATTCTCTGTCATATGGGCCTGCATGAATAAACTTTCTGAATCCTTTATCATCTGCAACTGAAAATAGTTGTGGATGATTACTCTACCTTTCTAATGTGATGCTGTTGCCCCTGGCTCTCTTTCTCTCTCTCTCCCGCTCTGTTCCTGTGCTACTGCGAGTGTAACTACCGCCCCTCCCCCCTCTGCCCAGCGCAAAGCACAAGGCTCACGTGCGGAGTGAAGCGGGAAAAAGTGCGAGAGAGAGAGAGAGAGGGTGAGAGAAGGGGAGGGGACATGGCTCCCAATAAGGAGCCGGCTCGCACTGTTCACTTCAAAGAGTCGGCTCTAAGAGCCGTTTCGTTCGCGACCGACACATCACTACTACAAGAAGCAACAACTCTGAGTCTCCATGATTTAACACTGGGCACCAGCTGCCTTAACCAGACTCCTCCGTCGCTAACCACCTGAACCCAATGCCCCACCCCTCCCCTGCAGCTGAGCCGCAGACAAACCTACGCCACACAGCCCCAGAGCATCACACAGTTGGTATGATGTTCTTTCTATGAAATGATGCGTCACTTTTAAGCCAAATGCCACAAAACTCAAAACCTTTTCTCTTCAGTCCATAAAATATTCTCCCAAATATCTTGTGGAGCATGGAGATGTTTTTTTTTAGCTAATGTGAGATAAGCTTTTGTGTTCTTCTTGGTCAGCAGTGGTTTTGTCCATGAATGCTGTTTTTGCCCCGTCTCCTTTGTATTGTTGAATCGTAAACTCAATAATACAAAGTTGTTTTACGCTAGTTTTGTTAGTTTTAGTGAATCAGTGTTTTTGATCAGGTGACATCCTCGGCCGGGCTCTGAAGAACCTGGATGGATTGCTGCAGATGCCGTATGGATGTGGGGAGCAGAACATGGCTCTCCTGGCCCCCAACATCTACATCCTCCACTACCTGAAAGGCACACAGCAGCTCACCGCAGCCATCATGGAAAAAGCTACTAACTTCCTCACCAGTGGCAAGTTTTTATTGTTTCCTCTAAGAAGGAAATCATTTGAATCACTTCAACACACACGGTTCAAGAAACAAGCCGACAGGAAGCAGAACATTAGCCACAGCTTTTGGTCAAATGCGTCATTTTCCTCATCTGTCAGCAAGAGTCATTGAATTTCCCAATCTCGATGTACACATGCAGATCCATAAACAAATGGAGTCCAATCATCACCATAGCAACAATGTCTCGATCATGGTGTCCCTGTTGTTACAGGATACCAAAGACAGCTCAACTACAAAAGTGCTGACGGTGCTTACACCACATTTGGAACAGGACCAGGAAACACTTGGTGAGAACATCACTGATCAAACATGTCACAAACCAGAGAGGTTACACTGGTTTTTAAATGTCCCACCAAACAGAAGGCGTTTCTTCAAGTTTGACTACCCATTAATAACATAAACATGTCTACCTCTAATACTTTAAATAATTCTCCATTTAATCCTTTGACTAAGCCAACATTAACAATACCTTTTGGTTAATACTGTGTAATTTAGTAGGTAAGAAGGAGCATTAGAGCCACATAAAAATGTTATTGATCATTATTAGAATAAAGTCGAATTTTAAAGCTTAAAGTTATTTTACTTTAAGAAAAAGTCTAAATACTATTTCAATAATAAAGTCTTAATACTGTTATGTGAAAAAAGTCAAATTCAAATCTAAGAAAACAGTTGAAATGATTGTTGTTTCAAACGACTGCTATACCCTGTATAAAATGCCTTGTGTAGATCTGGTGAAATAAATCAGTGGTCTTGTGATACAGCATAGATCCTCTTTATTCCACGAGCGTGGAACCATCGGTATCCTTGCATCTGTACATTAGCAGCCATTTCCTTTTATACAAATCTAACCACATGCAGCTTTCTGCACCACGTTCTGCTTTTCAGTGTACTTATACTTACTGCCACGCTGTTTTTATTGCTACAATGACATCAGTTCCTTCCTTGTTACTAAAACTGAGTCTGAAGTACGATTTCACTAATTCAGAGGGGAAAGCAACCGTGGCAGTTTGTCCTGAAATAACTGTGATATCCACATTTCTGCTTTTGTCTCAAAATACATTTTCAAATTTAATCTTGAAATTTCAAGTTTATTTTCATAATGATCAGTATTTCTTTCTCTTAATGTGACCTCGCAGCCAAACATTTCCATCGTTGTAAGACGTGTAAGTGTTGTTTTCTTTCTGTCAGGCTGACTGCGTTTGTGGTAAGAAGTTTTGCCAAAGCTCAGTCTTTCATCTTTATTGATCCCAGAAAGATCGAAGAGTCTAAGACCTGGCTGCAACATAAACAACAAGAAAATGGCTGTTTTCAAAAGTCTGGGAAACTCTTCAACAACGGAATGAAGGTAACCTGCAGTTCTTCGCTGTTAGACTGTGGAAACAGCCTCCAGTCTGGATTTAACAAATTTTATTAATAATGTCATGCATACATGCAAAACACTGTACTACCTACTGTAATAGCTCACATCAGTATATCCTATTATTTTATTTAAGAAATAATTTCCATACATCTTGTTCCATTCACACCAGCACTGCCTTCTATGTAGCATTCACACATATTTATACAAAATACAAAGTATGCACTAGAGACCAACTTAGGATTAGTGTATTGCCCACAAATATTTGGCATGCAGGCTGGAGCAGCTGGGAATCAAACCACCAACCTTCTGATTAGTAGATGACTACACAAACTGTTTATAAGGTTGGGGAAACCCGAGGTGAAGAAACATCCATCTCACTGGAAATACAATGTCCAGATGAACAAAATCAACTTCCTGTTCATCTGTTTAGCTGGATGTTTGAACATGCATCAAGACATTCATGATACTAAAACCACATGCAGCTGAAAATCATTTTCATGACTTCATATCCCTGAATGTTGGTGCATTGATGATAAAGTGTCTATGATGTCTTCTGTTGACAGGGTGGTGTATCTGATGAAGTGACTCTCAGTGCGTACGTTACTGCTGCCTTCTTGGAAATGAATACATCCCAACATGTGAGTAGAGTCAAAGAATATCAAGGTATTCAACAAAAAAAGGAGTAGAGTTTGAGCTGCTGAGCCATGGAGTTAGGTTTAACCAGCAGTCTAGCACCCTGCTGGTATGTGCTGGATTGTCTCTGGGGCATCTTTACACAGCCTGCACCTGGGGTCTTGCCTGGTGTGATAGACCCCAGCCTCTATGGATCTTGTACTCAGAGCTTGTTCCTGTGCTGCCATGATTAGTGCCTCTGTGCTGTCTTTCAGTTCAGCTTTTTCCAGCCACTGGTAGGATTTCTGGGTATCATCTACTTCCTCTATCTGCCGGTGGTAACATACTGTGCAGGGGCCTGTCCTTCCATGATGGTTCCTCACCTTCCTCCTCTTTCTTGGGTTTCTGCTGCCTGAGGTATTCAGTGAGCACGCTGTCAGTTGGGGCCATCTTCCTCGTACTCGTGGATATTCATTGTTTCATCTTGGAAATTGGTGCTGACACTCACCAGTACTCGGCCTCCTTCCTTCCATTTAGCATGCTGGACTTGGGGTGAAACCCTCCATGCATGGTCAGGAACTTTCTCGTCTTGATGTCAGTGGCTTCTATCTCCTCCTTTTGCCAGCTTATTATCCCAGCAGGGTACCTGATGATGGGCAGGGCGTAAGTTTTGATAGGCCGGATCCTGTCCTAACATTCAGCTGACTCCTCAGGATTTGCCTGACCCTCTGCAGGTACTTGGTTGTAGCAGCTTTCCCAGCAGCCTCTTTGGGGTTCCTATTTGCCTGTTGGAGTACTTGTAGCTGTCCTCTATGTCTGCAATTTTGCCTTCTAGTAGTTCGATTCCCTCAGTTCTGACTCTTTGTTATCATCCGACTACACTTCTCCAGTCCGAACGATATTCCAATGTCGTTTGCTGTATATCCTGGTGGTGTGGATCAGTGAACCGATGTCTCGTTCACTCTTGGCATACAGCTTGATGTCATCCACATACAGGAGATGGCTGACAACTGCTTCATTCTGTAGTCAGTATCCGTAGGGACAGAGCATCTCCTTGATAGATGATGATTGTGCTATGGGCTTGAAATTGGCCTCTAGTGTTATACGCCACATTCCCATTGAGTTCTTGATGAAGGTTCTTAAAGTCCTGTTGATCTTGTACAGGTCTAGGCATTCCAAGATCCAGCTGTGGGGCATTAAGTCATAGACCCTCTTGTAATCAATCCAGGCAGTCTCGGCTGATTGTTACAAGTAGCTGGTGTTTTGCACCCCTGGTATTATTGCCAATGAGTGGGGCACAGGAACATGTGTCTGTTCATCTTAGCCGCTATGATGCCTGACAGGAGCTTCCATGTGGTACTGAGGCAGGTTATTGGTCAGTAGTTGGATGGGACCGATGGGACCGATCCCTTCAAGACTGTCTGGCCTAGTTAGATGGGACCGATCCCTTCAGGACTGTTCGCCCTACAGTTAGCCATTCTGGGTGTCTCTCGTCAACTAACAGCTGGTTAATTTATGCTGCCAGACGCTCATGGAGTGCAGTCAGCTTCTTCCACCAGTAGACGTGAGCCATACTAGTGTATGGCAAGGTGCTGGCCAAGGCTGTTAGTCGTTGCTTGGCAGTTTCCATGGACAGCTTGCTATACTTCTTCTTGGGCACCGTCTTTGTCACACCTTTCTGCAGCTCCGATAGTTGGCTAACCTCCCTCCTTGATCTTAGCCTCTAGTCTCCTTCTTGTGGCTGTTCAACCTGTAGCCAAGCATCTCTCTGATCACTGCTGCCGTAGTGTAGATCAGCTTGTTAGTCTCGATAATCAAGGCTGTAGGCATCGCATTTACAACATCTAGAAGATCTTCACATCTTGGTAACCAGTTACGGGGGATCCAGGTTTCAAGTTTTGCCATGGTCCTATCTTTCAGGTCACTTCCTCTTCCACTATAGCACTTGGGGCTTGGTACAAATCTCGGGTGGAGGTGATGACATCCCCACCCTGACCTGTCGTCCTGGCTCCCCCTTGCTGTAGCATTTGTGTTGCACCTCGTCAATCTCTAGCTGTGAGAGCAATACCCTTCTTTCAAATGTTGGAACACTGAGCTATTAGTGTTTTCGCCGTCAATGTGGATGCTGGGTATCGAAGATTCCATAGGTCCCTCATCCTATTCATGTAACCCCTTCCACCAGGGTTACTTGTATAGCAGCATTCCAACAACGCCCTATTTTCATCTCTTGCCCACCAATGCCTTCTTGTTCCAATAGTTGATCCGGGCGACGTCCGAGCTGGTATGCATATATAAATACATGGACCAATTTTTGTTGCAGCGTGTTTTGGGGTTTAAAAGCCACAGAGACACAGTGTTTAGAAAAAAATGTGCCTCAGCTGTTCTGATACTCCTGACACATACGGGATCACTACAGGTTTTCACTTAGGCAGCAGTTGTCCTTCTCTCCTGGATCGGCTGGAGCTTAGGTTTACGGTACACGTCAGCTTTTAAATGTCCCCCATTCCTGATGGAAATCTCACAGTCTAAGAACGCTACCCTGACACTTTTCATATCCTCCCTGGTGAATTTGATGTGTTGTTCCACCGAGTTAATGTGATCTGTGAATTGTGGAACGTCCTGAGAATTGATTTTCACCCAGGTGTCATCCACATACCTGAACTCTCACCAGCAAGGACTTGTATCACCACCCAACCTGTACAGTGTTTTTTCAATATGTTCTTTATGTTGTAAATACTACTAGCAGATTGCTCCAGTCTTTGCTTGATCTGTACTTTCCTCTAATTGCTGTGTTTTCTATTATCACGCTGATGTTTTGAGTGACTGAATCAGGAACTCTGCCTCCTATTCTTCTCACACTGGGTTTAATGAAAGAAGGTTTCCGTTTGTCCATTAAAGTTCTTTGTTGTGATCTTTTAAAGGATCCTGTGATGAACAAGAGCCTGGCTTGTCTCAAGGAGTCTCTCAGTGACCTGAGCAACACCTACACTACAGCTCTGCTGGCCTATGTGTTCACTCTGGCAGGAGACGTGGAGACCCGAGCTCACCTTCTGCAGCACTTAGACACAGTTGCAGTGAGGGAAGGTGAGTTATCCTTTAGCAGGACATCATTCAGGCTTTATTAGCATCACCGTGACTGTTATTGTGTTTGTAGGAGGTTTCCTCTACTGGTCTCAGACAGCAGCAGAAACATCAGCCTCCCTGTCAGTGGAGATCAGTTCTTATGTGCTGTTGGCCAAACTCAGCGCCTCCCCGACTGCTGAGGATCTGGGATATGCCTCTGGTATTATCAGGTGGCTGACTGGGCAGCAGAACTATTACGGAGGCTTCTCCTCCACTCAGGTACGACACCACCCGAACAGCATGAAGCTCATCTTTGAGTACAGTCTTAGACAAAACCAGGGACAGAAGAAATAATACTGAAGCTTTCAGTTTTCTATCAGATATGTAAAACAGATTTGTTTTAGCCAGGCAGAGAAGTTTTTATTCTTTAGTTAGAATATGACATTTAATTTTTGTCTAAAAATTCATTGTTTTTACAGAATAGCAATGTTACCTCAGACTTCTGTACCAACTACACGTAACAGCCTGTAAATAACAGATCACCTGCGAGTTTATACCTGTAATTTCTATACTTTGATAATTCTCAGTTAAAGATATTTTAACCTGTTTAACGTTTATTTAACCAGGAAGTGAACTTTAGAAAACTTGAGATTAAGGATCTCTTTTGTGAGAGGGTCTCAAAGTGACACAGGCTGTTTTAACTTAATGTCTATTCCACTTAAGCCCATGAAATATGGAGACATATGCTGTGTGTGTTAACCACAATGAATCCATCCTGTAGGACACGGTGGTGGCTCTTCAGGCTCTGGCTCTCTACTCCACTCTGGCGTTCAGTGCTGAAGGTTGGAGCACAGTGACAGTTCAGGCTCCCAGCAGTCAGCTGACGTTTGATGTAAATCAGGGCAACAAACTGCTCTACCAGGAGGAGGCGCTGCAGGACGTGTCAGGAAAATACAGCCTGGAGGTGAAGGGCACTGCATGTGCTTCAGTGCAGGTCAGTGACAGCATCACGTGAGAAGCTCCTGGTTGATGTCAGAGAAAGGGTTTCTTCATTTTCTTTTTCCTTATACAACTTTAGAGAGCATTAGCATTTTCAAGTGTAATAAAGCTCATCTTGCACATGTATTTTCATACACAATAAAGACATTAGACCTGGCAGTAATAACTGTAGAGAGTACAATGCTATTTTAAACTAAATTGGAGAACTGAGCAAAAATAAATGAACTTTCTGTCTGTATCAGAATCAGGGAAACTATTAATCGCAGAGGGAAACTGAGTTGTCATAGCAGCAAATATACAACAAACATCGAGCACTCGTATAAAATGAGTGTAGATATAACAGAGATGCTCATATTAAGATGAATATAGACATATAGGTATGACTATAAAAGTATGTGTGCTAATATGTGTCATGGTGTAGAACAGTGACAGCAGGGTGCATTGAGCTGTGATTAGTTCTGTTCCACACGTGACCCAAGTGTGTTTCCCAGATTTCTGCCACCTACAACATCCCAACACCTGCTGATGTCACCACTCTCAGTGTGAAAGTCCATCTAGAGGTCAACACCAGTGAATCTGCTCGACCCAAATTCACTGTGCAAATACAATCACTGTAAGTATGTGACAGGCTAGAGGAGCGCTCTTTACCCGTGTGGAGGAACTGCTGGTAGATGAAAAGCAAGTGTGCACACAGGTCAGTATAATCACACTGTTCAAACACAGGTACAGTGGAAAGGAGGAAACTACAAACATGGTGATCCTGGACATCAAAATGCTCTCTGGATTTTCCCCAGACCCCGAGTCTTTGAAGAGTGTGAGTAATTAGACAGATTCTACCAACGAGTGCATCTCATGTGATAATTGTGATGATAATAATAAAATGATGTCATCTCCTCACAGCTCAAACGTGGCCTCCTGGTGAGTCGTGTTGAGCAAAAGGAGGATCACGTTCTGGTGTACTTAGAGGAGGTAAGTGAAAGTCACCGTGGGGACACCAGATGATGATCTTTGGGACAAACTGTGTCTGCGATTGTTTCTGTCTCGTCCAGTTATCAAAGGACACAGCCATCAACCACAGCTTAGAGATCATCCAGGAGCTCCCAGTGGACAACCTGAAGCCAGCCGTGGTCAAGATCTATGACTACTACCAACCAGGTCAGAGTCTAACTAAGCTTTACTCCAACAGCACACTGACACACTTCAGAGGATCCATCAGACTGAACAGTTCATACAAGCTGATGTTTCCATCAGTGACTCAGAGAAATGACACGTTCATGTTTTTCTACCATGTTTCTGTCAGGTGACCAGGCTGAGACCCAATACATTTTTTTCTCGTGAGCTGCAGGTACGAAGCTGTAACAACACACAAGGACACCTTTCACACACGTTCATGTTCACAGCATCAATGCAAAGAACTTTGAGCTTTTACTAACTTGTATTCTTCGTCTCACAGTTTGAAGAAGCTGTGGCTGGTCCTGAGGTTTAAACCTGCATTTGAATAAAGATACTTTTTCTGCTCACATGTGTGTAAGCGTGTGTTAACAGCTCCAGTATTATTAATGCTTCTTTAATAACAGGCTTCATTATTAATAATCGGCAAAATGGAAAATATAGTGCTGTGAATGCACCGCTGAGACTGGCCTCATGCTGCATTTCTGTCTTTGAGGAGGTTTAGACAAAAACAAAAAGGTGCAAGTGGGCAACAAGTGGGCAACAAGTGGGCAACAAGTGGGCAACAAGTGGGCAACAAGTGGGCAACAAGTGGGCCACAAGTGGGCAACAAGTGGGCAACAAGTGGGCAACAAGTGGGCAACAAGTGGGCAACAAGTGGGCAACAAGTGGGCAACAAGTGGGCAACAAGTGGGCAAAACATTAAAAAAGCTAAATGTGCTCGTGGGAGACATTCAGTGACAGCTGGCAAGTGACGTCCACGGAAATACAGACAGAAACGTGTGTGTGTGTACATGTGTGTGTGTGTACATGTGTGTGTGTGTACATGTGTGTGTACGTGTGTGTACGTGTGTGTACATGTGTGTGTACGTGTGTGTGTGTGTGTACATGTGTGTGTACATGTGTGTGTGTGTGTGTGTGTGTGTACGTGTGTGTACATGTGTGTGTGTGTGTGTGTACATGTGTGTGTGTGTACATGTGTGTGTGTGTACATGTGTGTGTGTGTACGTGTGTGTACGTGTGTGTGTGTGTGTGTACATGTGTGTGTGTGTGTACATGTGTGTGTGTGTACATGTGTGTGTGTGTACATGTGTGTGTACGTGTGTGTACGTGTGTGTACATGTGTGTGTACGTGTGTGTACGTGTGTGTACGTGTGTGTGTGTGTGTGTGTGTGTGTGTGTACATGTGTGTGTGTGTACATGTGTGTGTGTGTACATGTGTGTGTGTGTACGTGTGTGTACGTGTGTGTGTGTGTACGTGTGTGTGTGTGTACGTGTGTGTGTGTGTGTGTACATGTGTGTACGTGTGTGTGTGTAATCCAACAAACCCTAACCCTTTTGCTTTTTTTCAAAAAAAAAAATTGCAGCGGCAAGTGTTGCATTTTGAGGAGAGATTTATTTTGAGCGAAGAAAATTCATTGCTGCGTGCAAAAACTGTATTTCAGTGTTTGCTATTATCCACACACACACACACAACAGCAGCCCCTCTCGCTCAGTTTTTGCATTTGCGCTCGCTCACAATGTGTCTCAACATTTCTGCCCGTGCGCGCTCAACTCTTTCTCTACACCGTTGTGTTTGTGCCATAAAACCAGCCAATCACAGACTTGGATGCTGATCTCCAATCAGCTCGAAATGATGAAATGCAATATCCCAGAATGCATTTCGTCCAAAACTCAAATGAGGCAGTGGCGGAGGAACACAGAGTGGCGGAGTTTGAAATATTACTCTTTCTGGGTCATAAAATAAACTTTTAAGATATTTTCATGCGAGAATGTTTCTGTGTAAACTTCAAATATCTGCTCGATTTATCAAGACATCACATAATTGCAAAGTTGCTCTGACGTTTTCAGAGATGCCTGTTACCCACCAGCTGACCGCACAGCTCAAATCAAATTCAAATTTTATTTGTCACGTACACAGTCATACACAGTACGATGTGCAGTGAAATGCTTGGACAACTGCTCGTGACCTAAAGAAAAAAAAAGGAAAAGGCTATGAATAAGATAGGAAATAAATATGAAAAATTAAAGTGTAAATTTAACTAGGAAGGAATAAAATATAAAAAATTAAGATTAAAAATGAAAATACTGTACAACACAAATTAGAATGAAGGGTAAATTTAACTGGGAAAGAATAAAATAAAATATATAAATTAAAGTTGAAAATAAAATAACTGTACAACAAAATACACAATATAGAACTATATAAGAATGTATGAAGAAATATAAATAAATATATACACAATAACAGCAGCTGTACAAGTATTAACTGGAAATGAAGAATATAGTGACCAGTGTTGTGCAATCCACATTATGTGGACTGGCCATTGGGCATCCCGGACATTTGACCAGTGGCTGATGGTGATTTTTCATTTTTATTTTTGTTTGTTTGTGTTTATAATGGTATAAACAATAAAAGGTGGTGGTTTAGCCAATTGGTCCTGATCAGCTCTGGGTTGGACCAATTGCAATGCAGCCGTATTGAGGTGAAAAGGAACAGTTTGTCCCGGACTTCAGCTACAATGGAAAAAGACACAAAGCTGGAGTTATTCTGTGTCTTTGCTGCACAGCTGCCTCTTCTCCTCTCATTCTCTCCCCTCCCTCTCCTGTTTCTACTTCAATCATGAAACTGATCAATGATCAGCTGATCGGCTTTTCTCTCTTGTTTGTTTATCGCCAACTTTGCCAGAAAGCGGAAACCAGCGGATGTCGTGCTAAACAACAGCAGCACGTTTAAGCTTGATCAGCTGTTGTTAGAATGTATTTAATATTAATTTCTAGTATCAGCTGATGTTTGCTGGAGCCACAGCTGTAAAGCTGCTGGTCATGATGTGGTTTGGATATGTGGTGAGAGGGAAACATGAAGATGGAACCAGGAGATGTCCTTACTGAACCATCAGAGCTGTGATGGAGAAACAGGTTTACCTTTTAGGTGACATGGATGAGTTGAAGTTATGAACTGTTTCTGAGAGACAAATAACACCAGGATCCTTTACTAAGTAGCTGACAGCTGGTAACTGTGCAGGGGCGGGTCTAGCAAAGTGTTGCCAGGAGGCCAGGTAGGGCATTAACAGGGAGAGGGGGCACAAAGACATACTTTTCTTTCTTATTCTCATTTAAAATGTCTAGCTTTTAAAAAAAATAATTATCTGAAGCTTACAACAAATGTTTTCATCTGATGTAAAATGAATAGAAATCATACATATACCAACAAGACTGTACATCACAGTCACAACAGTGTTTGCTTTCATTCAAAGGCTTTATGGCTTTAATACCTGGTGGGCCGGTCTCTAGTCAAACTGCCTGGGCAGATTTTTTTGTCCCAGTCCAGCCCTGGGCACGACACGCAGTGGATTAATCTGAGAAGGTGCACTCAAAAATAAATGGCCGCGCCAGCGGTGCACATCGCAAATTAGCTTGTGTAGACCCATTAGTTGTGCCGCTTCTTAATGACGGCATCTTAGATAACAACCCCCAAAAAATGTATCAACCACCTACCGGTAAGAGGGACATTGTTATCTTTTCACATTTCAACACTTCAAATGCTCAGCACAGCATCAGCACCGCGGAAATACACGGATACATCCGTAGACTCGAGACAGAATTCACAACGCGTTTTCAGGACTTTCAGGTGTATGGACCAATGTTTTCTTTTCTGATCAAACCAGAA
The DNA here is from genome assembly GCF_900408965.1 of Simochromis diagramma. NCBI lineage: Eukaryota > Metazoa > Chordata > Actinopteri > Cichliformes > Cichlidae > Simochromis > Simochromis diagramma. The sequence continues at coordinate 69,050 of NW_024387522.1, forward strand.
AGCTTTAATGAGAATCACTACCATCATTACCTGACAAGGTTAACTGTCTTAACTGCCCGAACCACTTGGCCTGTCGGTACCTATCAGCTGCCTCTGAAGTTTCACAGGTTTTTCAGTACCAAGCTGGAGGAGTTCTCCAGTGTCCACCATTTGATTTGGGGGTTACCAAAACAAAAGCCATCAATGACCTTGTAGCCGGGGCTCAGCGAAGCAGCTTCAGCAATGGAGGTGCTGCACATGGTCCGTTCAAACTCAATGCCCCTGGTCTCAATCAGAATGCTACTGAAGCTCTACTGAAGTAGAAGATCTCACGGACCATCCATTCCAAGAGCACCCTCACTATGTTTAGATGTGCCTGATCCAACTCAGCACCAGGTGTTTATCAGTTGACAGCTCAGCCCCTCTATTCAACCATGTCCAGTACATTAGGTTGCAGATCTGATGATACGACTACAAAATTGATCATTGACCTGTGGCCCACAGTATCTTGGAGCCACGTGCACTTATCTAATTTATTTATTTGATTAACATTCAAATCTCTCAGTGAATACAGAATAAAGATCTACCACAAAGCAAGAAAGCAGGAGATAAGGCTAGTCAAAAAGCTATTAGCAGAAGCAAAAGAGAACAATAAAGCGTCTATAATGATTTCTTGCTCAGGACATCTTTTGCTCTGTACAGAATAGCAACGGTTTTTAACTCTTTTGTTTCCACATGGACTTCCAACAAAGCTTATCAATTATCACTCTAGAAATTTGTTTCCGTACACGCTTTCAGTTTCCATTCCATTAATCCTGATTTTAGATACATTTTCCATTTGTCTGGTGCCAAAAAGAATACATATTGTTTCATTTATATTTAACAATAACTTATTTATATCAAACCATTTTTTTAGTATATTTAAGTTCTTTTCCACTGTAGTCAGAAGCTGTTCCAGGTTATTACCTGAGCAATACAGAGTGGTATCATGAGCAAACAGAACACATTTTAACAGTTTGGAAATATTACATATATCATTTATAGTTCATTATGGACAAACTGGTTTGCACAGAAGTCCCTCAGTCACACCCCTCCAGCTCTCACTGTTGTTGCACACATGAGTGTTGAAGTCTCCCAGTAGGACAATAGCGTCACTAGATGGAGCACCCTAAAGCACCCCTGCCCAGAGGATATGTTGAGCAAAGCTGGAGAAGCTTCAGCTTAAGAGATCATTGTTGGCATTGCTGTGATTCTTTATGTGATTCACTGACTTGGTGAGTAAAGTGTTACTCTTAATCAAACTGGTTTTGTGCCATCTCTCAGATTAGCACCAGGTTTATAAACTTGCTAGCTAGTGTTAGACTGGTGTTGCCTCTCGGCTCATGGTGCTTAAATTAACCCACAGCTTAAAAAACCTTATATAAAATCTCTCAGTGAAAAGTGAGCAGCTACTAGATAAGAGCCGAGACGAAACTTTTTCTGAAGGTGCAGCCGTTAGGGGTGGGGCTTGTTTTAATCCACTTTTATAACATGGACTGTACATTCTTAACCTCTGTATTTATTTTAATTCTTTATGGTTGTTTTTGCCACATCTGTGGCATCTATTAATGTTAAATCTAGTCTTTCTTTAGCGACATAAGCAAACTGTTTTTACATTTAATGAATATTTCTGTTTTATCCATCCATCTTCTTCTGGTTATCCAGGGCTGGGTCACGGGGAAAGCAGCCTAGGCAGAGAAGCCCAGGCCTCCCTCTCCTCAGCCACCTCCTCTAGCTTGTCCGGAGGAACACCAAGGCATTCCCAAGCCAGCCAGCTGAGAGATATAATCTCTCCAGTGTGTCCTGGGTCTGCTCCTGGCTCTACTCTGAGCCCCTCCCGTATGGCCGAACGTCTCACCCTATGTAATGATGACATTTAAATTATGTGTTTTAAAAAGAGACCACCTATCTCTTTGAGGCTCTGAATCAGCACTCCACACATCACATCAAACTCTTACAAGTCTAGAAAAGGAGCTGTTGGACAGAAAGACATCAGCTGAGTGGGAAGGATTTTGGTTACAGTTTACTTCCCACAATATATTAGTAGCTGTCACATTTATGTTAATCAGGCTGAACTTTAATCATACTTTAGATCAAACTGCTTTACTTGCTGTTTCCTTTATGCTTTAGTTTCCTGTCTTCTATTATTAGACCTGAGATATGACTGCACTGTGCTGTTGCTGATGACTCCAGTTAATCCTACAAAGCCCTTTTTAAAATGATGCTTTCATGACATTATTGTATGTTGGGTGGTGGTCAGGGCTATCCGCACTGACAAGTGGGACAGTGAATGTCACCTCTCCAGTGGGGAGGGAGCCTGAGATTGAGAGTCTAAAGTGGGGTCTGTTCTATAGGAAATTCAGGAAAAATGTTTTAATAAAGCAAATAAAATATATGATTGTTTGCTTCCAGGACAGCAGGAGAGAGGAGTCGTTCAGCACAGAAGGTGTGGTCAGTGAAGATGGTCACCTGCAGGTCGAAGGTCATTGCATCTCCAGCCCACATCCACTGACACTGTACTGAAGGGAAGTTAAAGACTTTCTTCTACACTTACACTCTAAAAACTAAAACTGAGATTTACTTAAAAAGCAACACTTTTAAACTAAAGCTTAAACATATTAAATTGAAATGAATAATTGTAGTTGTTACACAAACATGAAAAAATGGAGTAAATAACACTGACATGCTTGGTCATGTAACTGAAATATAGATGTCAGTTAATCCAAAATGTTGTTCCATTTACTTCATATTGTAAACTTAACATAATCAAAATTGTAATGAATATTAAATATGATAAATGACCTGTATTTGTACAGCACTTTTCCTAGTCCCTCTGGACCCCAAAGCGCTTTACACTACATTCAGTCATCCACCCATTCACACAGTGGTGATGGAGCTACATTGCAGCCACAGCTGCCTTGGGGTGCATTGACAGAGTAGGCCAGTAGGTGACCGAGACTGTCGGAGCTGGGGCTCGAACCTGCAACCTTCCGATTACAAGAAGAACTGCCAACTCTTGAGCCACGATCGCCCCTAACATTCAAATATGAATGTTATTGTATTTCACTGGTGGTCTAAGTCTACAAAACCAAACAAACTAATATGTAGTTGAGTGTTTCAAAATAAATGTATGAAAAATGACCACATGTTAAACATTTTTCCAAATGAAAATGTAAATTTCATAAACATGGAAATAACTCGAAATAAACAAGCACTAAAAAGAAGGGAGCCTTTTCCCTTTTAGCTCAAAGCCTCACATACGCGAAGGATGAATGTCAAACCAGGAGAGCAAACACAAACGCTCAGAGTATTTAAAAAACAAAATGAACGAAACAATGAAAAAGGCTCATGGTACTCAATTACACTTTTCAGTTGTAGTTGCTGACAATAAATAATATTGATTTGAATAATTAATGATTTTAGTACAAGATTCTGAGGAGTATAGATACATATTTCTCAAATATTTTAATTCAATTTTAAACAAAAATATTAAGAAGAAGAAGGTATTCTGTGAACCACACACTGAATTTATTGTCTAAATGTAAATAAATACCTTAATTTAACACAAACACATGTTAACATTTTAGAGATTTATTTGAACTTATCAACTCAAATAATTACTAAAAGGATATTCATAGATTTTATCAGGCTCATCTAACTTATATTTATAGTGATATTTACTAAGCCTCTGAATTACGTTTTAGAGTGCATGGCTCAGAGCTAACACACAGACAGGAGACAACCAGTCACACTCACATTCACACCATAATAAAGAAATTAAGTGTAAGAACTTTTTACCCAAACAAAGCAGTTTAGAGCTTTTAAAATGAAACGTCTTATAAAAGTCTAAAAAAAGAATCACACCATCATCTTCGATTGAGTGACTACACAGCAAATCCAGCATGTCCAAATTAACACTGTCGGATTTGATTTCAACACTATTAAAGTGTCTATATGGGTCCACACCAGAGAGTGTTAATTTAACTCTTTTTGGAGAGTTGGTACGTTAACTCTGATTTAGTGTTAAACACCAAATCTGTCTGGAGTTGATAATTTAACACTTGGTGTTAAGAGTTTATATATTAACTCTCAAAGAGTATTTTAGTTTAACTACGTAAGAGTTATCTTCTAATTCATTCTAAAAAGCGGGAATTTTACTGTTCTGAACTTCTAGAAATTTCTTTTGGAAATAAACATTTACTAAAAAGATGCAATGGTCTTTGAAAAACATTTATTCTGAACTGTGCACCACAATTTCAAAACATTTTCTGAAAGATGTAACAGTATACATGTTCTCACTTTCATTAGAATTTTGTTTATCAAAAGGTCTGACATGGTAAATGCAAATAACAGCATTCTCATCACTTATTTCTTCAATACAATGTGCATGTCCTTCATTCATCACTTTGTGGAACTTCAACGCACTTCTGCTCTCCCCCATATTCCATCTTCACAAGCATATGTGCGGAGATTGAATAAAAATTAGTTGACACTAATTAATGGCACAAATAATCCAGTAAACAATTGCAGCACAGTAAAAAAAAAAAGGAATCCTCTTTGAGCCATTACTTGTGTAAAGTATTTTCCCAAAAGACAAAGACACAGGCAACAGGTAATACTGAACTAAATGTAAAACCTCAACCTTTTTCATTTTTACCTAAACCGTGTGCACAAAACTCTGGAGGGATCTAAATGCTAACGTAGAATCCAGTCAGGACGTCTGCTACTGCTGTTTGCTCGGTTTTTTTTATGGGCGATTGTTTTCAGGCTTCAAGTAGCACCATTATACCAACATTTCACATTCTAGACATTGTTTTAGGTGTATTTGACCAAAAGTTTGACTGAAAATTCACATGCAAGCTTTTTTCAAGGCTGTGGTATTTGCCCGCAAACAATACCTTTCAGCTAGCTAAAACAGAATATTATGCTATCAGCGAGCAACATGGCTAATGCCTTTCACACAGCTTTGTCTCAACTCCAAAGAGCCACAGAAGTAAAAGCTAATAATAATAATTGAAACAATCTTTGAAAAAATGACTTACCAAGCATGGCAAACAACTCAAATATGTAGAGCAAAATGTTCTGAAACGGCTTCACTTCAGCTTCGATTGGAGCCGTGCTGGGGGCGGAGTCTGTGAATTTACTCTATTGGTGTCATAGCCCCTGTAGGAGTTCAGAGTTAAGAGGTCAAGAGTTAATGTTTCCATTGTAACACCTCCAGATTTGACAGAGAAACACTCATTTTTAACACTCGATTTTAACTACTATCATTTTACACCTCAGAGTTACATTAAAAGAATGTGACTCTGCTTAGAGTAAAATTAACTCTACTTTTGCAAGAAGACTATTAACACCAAAACATTTAACACTTTTGAATTTGCTGTGTATAATCCAGTAAACCAGTCTAATGTTACTGTGGACAGAACGATTCTTAAGAAACCCCGATTGTGATTCACAAAGAATTTGCTCTAATCCATCCTTTAAACTGTTCGCAATTACACAGGCAAGGATTTCATAATCTGTATTCAGCAGTGTAATTGGTCGTAGATTATCTTTTATCTTTACCAGGTTTGGGAATTACAGAGCTAAGACCGTTTCATTGTCTGTCTTAATGTTTCATTAAGAATGATTTCTTTAATAGCTTTACACTTGACCCATCCTTCAAATTCAGGAAAATGAAGGATGACTTTTCGGCTACGTTTGGAGCAACCTTCGAGCTGGGACAGCCTTCAAACGCGGCCTCCGAAGGATGCAGCCCCTAAATTGGGACACAGCTTACGTGTCTCATTAGCTGCCCAGACTCCCACACCTGATACTCATTAGAAACAAACAAAACCTACAACAAGAGTTATGGTAAAGAAAAGTGTGAACATCTCTAACCTGCCTTTCATTACCTCCAGTTTGAAGCATTATACCTGACAGCCTGGTGGGAATTAAACACCAAATATTCACTTATTCCATGTAAACTAACATCTATTTAGAACAATCCAGATATTTATGAGAAAAAGAAAATATTACATTTTCTATCATGGCAGGAGAAGAGGATTAAAAATCTAAAAATTCAAACCCATGTTTGGGGAAGGGCCTCGTCGACTCTGTGAGAGCAAACTGTGGTTCACTGCCCTGTGATGAAGCTACTGCGCTATGACGGCCGAGGTAGACCATCCTCCTGCCGAGATGTGGCACCCTGCAAGAAGCAAGAAGGTCCTGAGTTCGACTCCACCATCAGTCCGGGTATCTCTGTGTGGAGTTTGCATGTTCTCCCCGTGTCTGCGTGGGTTGTCTCCAGTACTACTGCTTCCTTCCACAGGTCACAGCTCTGTGAGAGAGCAGAAGAGTTAATCCGAGTCCAGTAGAGGGTCTGAGATGTGAGCTTACCTGTAGGAGAGCTCAGCAGGTAAAGGATGGATGGTTCTTATACAGTCTTCTTCCACTCTGAGCACTCGACTCACACATTCATAACATTCACACTCTGATGGCTGCATCACAGAGAAACTTGGGGTTAGTATCTTGATAATCAGTGTGTCTTACTAGATAGCTGCTGTATCTTTGACACAACTGCTGCACCATCGTGGCCACGCCTAGAGCTTCTTTTCTGTGTGATGGAGCTGTGACCTGCAGGTGTGGACTCCACGCTGAGCCTAACGCTGACCCTACATGTTCCTGAGCCTCGTGCTCTGATGTCATCACAGAGTGTTTTGAAGCTGCTGAAGGTCAAAGGTTAACTGAACCCTGAGTCTCCTGATGAGATCATGTTCTGTAGATGATGAGATGTTCACAGTGAGGAACATGTCTGTCTGTCTGCCTCTCTAACATGCTCTTTCTATGTCAGCCAATTAAAAAGGAGCTCATTTTATCAACAATTCCTTCAGTTTAAACAGTCCACACGTTTTCTCTCTTCTAGTGTGAGTTAAATATGCTCAGTAGTTATTTACATATTTCAGCGTTTTTGTACAGTTGGGTGGAGTCAGTCCTGCTGCTCTCTGGCTCAGGTCCTGCAGCCGTCGTTGTCTCTGGACAAAACTGGATCTGAGTGATTCATCTGACCTGTGAACTCTGACCCTCGTACGAAGAAGAAGGAAGCACAAATGCAGTTAACCTCAATTAAATCTGAATTTACTGCTCCAGAGATCCACAGCAGCTGTGTCCACAGCAGCTGGAGCCACAGGTTTGATCTGGTAGCTTTCCTGACCCGGCCCACCCAGGAGCTGTGACTCCTCCCAGTCTCAGCGGTCAGGTGGATGCTGTGTAAACAGCACTGCACACTGACATGAACAGAGGAAGTGTTTGTGTCTGTATCTGCTGAATACACTCAGTGATGGAGCCTCAGAGTCACACAGGTCAGATCTACGGTCAACCTTTAGGGATCTCCTTACTCACTGAGCGTGCATCAGGACATTTTCATGGAAACATGTATGATTTTGTGTTTATGTAGCAGTGACCATGCTATTGGGTAAGAGAATATCCTGTAGTATCAGTGGGAGGGTTTACAGGGGTGTGTTCATCGTCCAGACCTCAGTAACAAATTTAAAGACGATGAAGTTAGTTTTTCACCTCGTATGCTGAGGTAAACTTAACTGACTTACACATCAGAGCTCCACGGCGTCACAATCAGCAACAACACATCATGTGGAGAGAAGAGGAGGAGCCAAATGTAGACAACTGAGGCGAGAGTGAGGTTGAACAGAAAGACAGTCATTTATTAAGGCTGGAAATGTTGACATACATAAGATGTGAAACTCAGACTGGACTGACTAACTAAAGTGGGGAAAATAAAGCAAAAAACAAGGAAATCTGGACCATGAGACCAGGATGAACTACCATGACGTGAGAGACACAGGAAACAGGCAACCTGACAGAGGATTGTTTTCACATCATCAACTCACCTGCAGAAACAGTCAGTGCAGACAGCAGCAGCACACACACACCTGCAACAGGAGGAAAATCCACAGACTTGAGCTTTTTCTCACATCCTCAGAGGTGTACACTAACAGACTGTGGCAGATGTCCACACACACACCTGTAACACATACACATCATTATAACACACACCTATCCTTGTCTTTGTTACACTGTAGGGACACATGACCAGAACATGCTTTGTGGGAACCGTCCTTTCTGGTTGTTCTGCAGCACTGAAAAAAAGATCAGGCTTTACCTGCAAAAGGATCTAAACCACATTTTCACTTTAAGTGATCAATCAGACAAAATAGACAATAGCAACAGCTGTCTGGGGACCTGCCAGGTATTTAGTAGCAGGTGGGGTCCAGGAAAACCTGTTTTTTCTCACTTTGTACAATTTACGTCATGGAACCAGTTAAAACCTGTGACTGGCAAACTGTTTCCTGAACAACCAAAAGTTTGGTTAAGCAGTTTGTAGCAGTCACAGTGGTGTGGTGTCTCTTTAATGTCGAGGGTTTATGATGTCATTAGTGTGCGCCACTGCCCTCTCTGTGATTTATGGGAGCAACGTGCTTGCACGCAAATACATGGAGAGAGATGGACTTTATTTGTTTTACCTCTCCAGAAAACTTTGCCACGTTACAGAACACTGTCTGTCATGTTTGATAAGCAGCAGCCGTTCAACTGGGAAGTTCTCAGTACCAGTGTGATCGTGTATTCTTCCTACTATCCTGGTTTCTACCGCCTCCTTTCAACCACTGAACACAACCCAACGTTACAAGTTCTACGACAATAACCTTGTTATACAGTATAGGCTCAATAGACGAGTCTTTTGTCTGTAATTAGATGTTAATCAAATAAAATCTGTTCAGTTTTATTTACACAGCGCCAAATCACAACAACAGTCACCTCAAGGAGCTTTATATTGTAGATCTCACAATAATAGATACAAAGAAAACCCAACAGTCATATGACCCCCTATGAGCAGCACTTTGGCGACAGTGGGAAGGAAAAACTCCCTTTTAACAGAAAGAAACCTCCAGCAGAACCAGGCTCAGGGAGGGGCGGGGCCATCTGCTGTGATTGGTCGGGGTGAGAGAAGGAAGACAGGATAAAGACATGCTGTGGAAGAGAGACAGAGGTTAATAACAGATATGATTCAATGCAGAGAGGTCTGTTAATACATAGTGAGTGAAGAAGAAACACCCAGTGCATCATGGGAGTCCCCCAGAAGCCTACACCTATTGCAGCATAACTAAGGGAGGATTCAATGATTAGCTGATGTTAATTCATGTCAGTTACTAATTTATTTATTTTCAGCATTGTGCAAAAGCCACCCCTCGTATTTTTTATAGTTTTTTATCATGAAGCAAGACTTTGTGTTCTTGAACAACAGTTCTGTTTGTGATCATCCTTCCAGGTTTTACTTTGGACATGCTCCATGGATCTTTCTCTCATTTCTATGTGAGTCCTTGTACGTCACGTACAAGGACACACTTTCAGAGTAGTCCTGGAACGAAGGGGAGGGGAGGCTGATCACCTCAGTGGGACACACTTCAGAATAGGCTGTTGGATTGGAAGGAGACTGTGCTCATTAAGGCAGATGAAAGCCTCGGCACTGTGTGAAACACACACAGAGACATCAGCCAACGACTCACATGATCTTCACATGTCACAGAATCTGTTTCCATCCATGGAGTCAGAGCACATGAAGGACTGTTTACTGTCAGCTGTGCTGTATCAGAATCAGAATCAGAATCAGAAACTTTATTGTCATTGTAACGAGAACAACGAAATGAAGAATGGTCCCCGATCATTGCATCATCCCTAGCAATATCAAAATATAAACACAAAGTAACACAAAGTGACCACTGAAACCATCCAACAGGACCTGCTCAGAGGTCCGCTGTGTTTCGTCTCACACTCTGATCCAATAACTGAGTGAAGGACTCACCGAGGAGGAGGAGCAGAGGAGCCGTCTTCATGGTGTCTGGATTTCAACTGAAGGCGTGCGGTCTTAGCAGCAGAGAGATGCCTCGGGCTCCGGTTTCGTCACTTCCTGTTGTCACGTCAGCTGTGTGTCCAGCTCACAGAGGTCCTTCCTAAAGTGTCCCAGCTGTCCCTCTCACAGCTCCATGAAGCTCAGAGAGGACACGCTGACTCTGCAGCCATCCACACACACTCGTCCATCTCTGGTTAACCCTTCCAGCTGATGGAGCTCCAGAGCTACTGATCTGTCAGTGGATGAAACACTTGATCACTGACAGGCTGATGCTCTCTGGCTGTTTCACACATCTGCAAAAAAACAAAAATACCCCAAAAAGATGAAGTTGTGGTCTGTACAGTTTGTGTCTTCTTCTGTAGCTAAGATCTATTGAAAGCAGAAGAGAAACTGCTGATAAGATCAGCTCTGTGTGCAAGTTTAAAAAAAAGCTGCTGCTGCTGTCTTCATGTCCAGAGCACGACTCAGTACTATGCTGGACTTGCTAATAATTGGTGGTGTACCAGGGGCTTCTGTTTAAGACTATGTTTGCTCCTCACTGTCACCAGCTGTCCTGTTTCGCCGGCTGTTCGGGACAGTCTGTTGGGGGACAGCTAACAGGGCCTATGCTACCTTCGGCTGCACGGGCTACACAAGCCTAGCTATCAGGTTTTTAGGCCTGCAAAACCGAGTCTCCGGTTCAGTGATCCTGGACTCCAGAGCTACAAATAGCCTACATGTCAGCTAAAAGCTAAGCTAAGCTAAATATAATTAAAGATAAAGATAAACTAAGATCAAGTGAGTAAACAGCAGGTTTGCGTGGGATGAAGCACGTGAGGATATGAAATAAGAAGTTCTCTATAAGTTTTTAATTAAATTGCAATGCAGGTAAGCTACACAAAAACACCACTGTGTGTTGTAACAGGAACAGGAAGGGACACTCTAACACAGAGAGAGACAACACCAAGTGAGAGCCCCAGTGTTTCATGTGGTGTGACACCAACAGTCACAAAGTGGGAACCACCATCTGCTCACTATGGCCCCGCCCCTCCACGAGCCTGGTTCTGCTGCAGGTTTCTTCCTGTGTTTTTAGTCTGTTTTCTTTGGATCTTTACCTTAAAATATCATTTAGGTCAAAACCTTCGCACATCAACATCATTGTACGCTCTAGTAGTAATCATAATAATATGTTCTGTCCAGGATAATTTACTGTGTAAGATTACAGCCTGGTCTCGTGGACCAACAAACACACGTTCAATAGAAACCTTTAAAACTAGATTCACAGTGTAATTGGAACCAAATGTTTTATGAGGGTGAGACACATTCAAAATATGTGTAATATCCATTTAACTACTGATTGCACCTGAGAATCTAAGACTATATTAACCTTTCCTCAGTGTTAGGTTATTAATCCTTTATTTATCCAGGTAAAAAGGCCATTGATATTGTCATGAACTGGCTGTGAAGCAGGCAAGATTGGACCCTATGCAGACTCGCAGACAGGACTTGAACTCAAAAACAGCCTTACTGCCCGAGTGCTGGAGATACTGCATACAGGAATGTAAACTAAACATACAGGGAAAAACAACAACGAGGGAGGCGAAGACATAAATACACAGGAGGGCAAACGAGGGACCAAAACATAGGAGGGAACACAGCTGAACATAATCTAACTCAGGGCCTGGAGGCCCGGTGTCCTGCAGGTTTTAGATCTCACTCTCTCTACACACCCTCTTTACACACCTGAATCAAATGATTAGTTCATTACCAGGCCTTTGGAGAACTTCAAGACATGTTGATGGATCAAGGACACATCTAAAACCTGCAGGACACCAGCCCTGGAGGCCTGGAGTTCAACACCTGTGATCTAACAAAGGAGACACAGGGAACAAAAGTCATCCATAACTCCTCGTCCATAACCATGCAAACAGATTAAACCATCAGATTCTAATATGGTTTTTAACAATAAATTGTCATCAGTTACATCCATCAGTACCACTCCAACCACCTGTACTTCTTAAACAGTCATCTGTCATTTGAGTTAAAGCTGTGTAATCCCATTAATCCCATTAATATTAATACCTTTAATACCAGAACCATGATTAATGTTCAGTCCCAAATGCAGAATCAACATGTTTCTCTCTATATTACTTTTGTAATAGAAACCAGGAGTTCCACTACCCTTACTTGCATTTGTATTACAGGTACAGTTTGAGTGATTGGTATAAGATAAGATAAGATAAGACTTTATTGACGCCATGATGGGGAAATTCTTGTGTCACCTCAGCTCAGGCACAGGTATCAGAAGGAAAAATACAAAAAATACAAATAACATACAAAGAAATAAAAAATAAGTAAGGTGGTACACTATATACAATGGTAGCATACACAGTATGTGATTATGGATATGGTTGGAAATATGGAAGACATAAACTATATAGCTTGATATAGCTATTGTACCACTACTATTCCTGTTTATAGACACACACACATGTACACACTAAATATACATACAGTATGTATACATATACAGACATATATACCTGCACATGTCCGTACACATGGAAGGTCCATTATGCATGAAGTGGTGACCGTGGATGTTCACAGTGTCCAGTGACTTATGACATCGTGATTGAGGAGTTATAGAGTCTAACTGCTGTTGGGATGAATGATCTGCCAAAGCGCTCCTTCCTGCAGCGAGGGTGTTTCAGTCTCTGACTAAAGGAGCTGCTCAGCCCACTCACAGACTCATGCAGTGGGTGATGTGGGTTGTTCATGATGGATGTCAGCTTTACTAACATCCTCCTCTCGCCAACCACCTCCACAGACTCCAGGGGACATCCCAGCACGGAGCTAGACCTTAACAGAGTCCTGCAGGTATTTAAGGTTTATTCAAGAGCTAGAGAGATGGTATGTGTAGTTTTAGAAATTCGAACAGAAAAGAAGGCAGTCAAAATTATTGGATTTGTGAAGTTGAACTTAATAAACTGTTCGTAAACGACCAGGTTGTTTCGTTGATAACAGCTCGATGAGTTATTCTGTGTTTGATCCAAGCTTCAGATACTGTAGCTGTCCTGATGTCGTGGAAATGGACCTTCCCTCCCCTAGTCGTCACTGTCCCCGTCTCCATGGAGATTGTTAAAATAGTTTTGTTTACTGAGTATCTTTGCATCATCGCTCGACTGCCAAACTTGTTTTGTGATCTGACTCTGGCTCACCTTTAATAACTCACTACAGGTAGCTGTTCATGTAACCCTGTTTGACTACAGGATGTGTGGTTACCCTGTCAACTTCAGGTTCAACTCACATCGTACCTGGCTACACAGTCACATGGTAACCATGGATACACTACTGTCTTAAAAACATTATATCAAAGTGTTTGTTGTTTGTGAAGACGCAGTACTGCAGGGTTGTCAGCAGGTGGCAGTGTTGAATGGTCACAGGGACATGTAGTTATTATGGGCCGTCTGGTTGTGATGCATGGCTGTGACCAGCAGAGGGCTCACGGCTCACCTCTGTCTACAACTCATGCTCTTATATAACTGAGGCTCTTATGTAAGACACATGAAACAGTCTCAGCACTGACAGAAAACTCACCCATCCTCCGGGAAGATGCTCGTCTCCATGACAACATCCTCAGGAACACATCACTGCACAGGTGATGCAGTGATGTGTTCCCCCCCCCCCCAATGAAACACATAAATAGTTTTTGTTGTTTAATTTCTTGCTTTTTTTTATTCGCTGTTTGAACACAAGGACATTTTCAGGCAGGAGAAATCAACCAGTTACAAGCAGGTAACAGTAGATGACATCATACAGCAGGAACCTCTGATTGGCCAGGCCCTTTCTTTAAAGGAAGACAATTGGTGGACAGGAGTACAGGTAAGTGGGGGTGTTTCCCCGACGGAGCTGAGGACACTGACTGTGTGTGTGTGTGTGTGTGTTGTCATGCTCAGTCCCATGGTGGAAACAGAAACACACATACAAACAAATAAATAACAAACAAAAGCAAACATTAACGACTTCCTACCTCGTTAACTAACCTAACTCACCCAGGTGAGCACTAATTGATTTTCTAACTAAGGAGCCAATCAGCTGCAGCCACACAAAAAGGACAAGAAGAAACGAGGTGACATCATCACACTAAAGCTGCGGGAATGGAAACTAAAGCTAGCTTCCGATTGGCTGTGAGTTCAGCTGTTTCCGTGGCAACAAAAGAGGAGACATTTATCATGGCCGATAAGACAAACCAGTTAGTGAACTGGTTTGTGGTTTCTGGACTGGGAATGATGTAGAAGATGTGGCTCATTATCAGAGAATTGAGATCTGACTCCAGACTGGCTGATTGATCAGTCACCTGACTATGAGGTCATTAATTACTGTGATTGGTCCTGATCGTTTTTTCTGATGACACAGCCGTGACATCAAGAAGGTGACATCAGATACAGAATCAGAGTCGATGTCTGAGTGTTTCTGTGTTCACGTCTCATCTCTGACTTTAGTTAAAGAATGTCAGTGTAAACAAACACGTCGTAAACAAACAAATAAATAAACAATCAATAAAGTGTACATTAAGGGATCAATAATTCTCTCTTTGATTCATGCAGACTGATCCACCATGGAGGTGAACACTGGCCTGTCACTGGCCTCCAGTGGCAGTGACATCAGACTATGTGTGCGTGCTGATTGGTCGGTTTGAGGGTGGGTGTGTCTGAGTTAAAGCTGCACCGAGGGGTCCTATCAGAGAAAGAAACTGTATGTTTACAACTACCAGGGAATCCACTGAGAAACAGACACTTTAAACAGTCAGTGAACGCATCGCGATCATGGTCAGTAAACACATCATGACCCTGGTCAGTGAATGCATCATGACCCTGGTCAGTGAACACAACATGGAAATATAAAATACAGCTGGTCAGTGTGAGGCTGTGACAGGAAGTGGAAACATCTGGATGAGTGCAGCTTTCACGTGTTTGTGTGTGTTTGTGTGTGTGTGTGTCTGTGTCAGTGTGTGTGTCTATTTGTCGTTGATTCGCAGTTTGAAGGAGACGCGTCCGGCGAACTTGTCCCTGTCACTGCCGGCGGCGAGCGTGTTGGAGGTCACTTTACACTCCACGTTGATGTCTGTGTTCAGAGAGGCGTTCAGGAACTTCACGGCCACTAGAGGCTGAGTGTAGTTCACCTGAGACAGTAAACACATCGCATGTCAGTATTAGTACAGTACTCTGTGTGCACTGAGCATGTACATGAGTGTGCACTGAGTGAATACTGAGCGAGTACCTGGGCCTTCTTGCCGTAGTACGGGTAGTACATGAGGTTGAAGGTCCCATTAGGAGGATAATAAGCCAGAGGTCCGATCTTGTCGCTGTCCTCCCTCTGCACACAAACACACTGATCAATACTTCTGATTGGTCGTCAATACGCTTCAATAACCTGGAACTGGAGGTTACTAACACGTAACTCTGCTGTGATTCTGTGATGGAGGCACTAAGGGACTCTATCATGATCTACTTCCTGGTCTGCTGGTCTTACCCACTCATTTTCACCCACTCTGTACCTCTGAGGATGGAGACGACACAGGTGAGATGAAGACAGGTTCACAGACAGACAGACAGGTTTACAGACAGACAGGTTTACAGACCTTTGCTGCACAGGTGACATAAGGAGACTGTCTTTCCTTCCCCGGTAACATCCCGATCACCTGCAGCAGGTAGAAGAACAGCTCGTGAGAATGTCATTGGAGGGTTTGAGGTTAAAAGTCTCTTTTGATTGGCCGCTTTCTGAAACCTACAGACAGGAAGCACTTCCTCCTCTGGCAAAATCATTTTCATTGCAGTAACACTAGAGTGTAGAGTGGCTTAACATGGGGGTCAGAGGTCATACCCGGTTCAGTTTGATGAGGATGCACGGCTGTCCTTTGTCGTAACCATAGAAACGATCCAAAACCCCCGAACACTCCTCCAACATCGTCCGATTGAACTGACAGGAACGTTTGGGATTGTTCCTCACCTGCAGAGAGAGCAGGTCAGACAGGTGTAGATCAGACAGACAGGTGTAGGTCAGACAGACAGGTGTAGATCAGACAGACAGGTGTAGGTCAAACAGACAGGTGTAGGTGAGATAGTCAGGTGTGGGTCAGACAGGTGTGGGTCAGACAGGTGTAGGTCAAACAGACAGGTGTAGGTCAGACAGGCATACCTCTCCGCTGTCCTCTTGGATGAAGTACTCGTCAGGTGTGCATTCATCGTTGGTCTGAACCTGATAGCTGTCGTTGTACGCTGCAGACACACAGGTACAGACACAGGTGTGACAGGTAAGTTGGCAGGTAACCTTTCAGTTATATTGATAAGTGGTTAAAGAGGCGGGGCTCTTACGGGACAGGAAGGAGTTGAGGTTGTGGATGAAGCCGTCCCAGCTCTCGGTGTCTGAGGTGGAGAAGGTGATCTCCAGCTGGTTTCCCTTTGGGCGAATCATCATCCCTGAAACAGGAAGCAGGTCAGCGCTAATCAATCACAGCTGAGCCTCATGAGCCTCTGTTGATAAACCCCGCCCCTCTCTGTTGTGGGTGTGGTGTCCTCACCTGGAGTGGCCAGCCGGTCCTGCCAGGTGGGCTTGTAGTCGTCGAGCGTGAGCAGCAGGATATACATGGTGAAGGCGAACATGCCCGCCAGACACAGGTAGAAGATCAGGTAGAAGAGCAGGATCAGCCCTGTGGAGGGAGGTGATACCATGGTTACTCAGAGCACAGCATGCCCCTCCCCCGTTCCCTCCTCTAATGTCATCTTTATAATCCTCTTGTGCTTAGCCCCTCCCCCACCCCTCGATTCATACTGAAGTAGGTCATCGGTGTGAGGGGGAGGGGAGGTACTGTAATCTGCTCAGCCTCTGTTCCTCTTCATCCATCGTCTGATTCCAGCTGACCTCAGAGGGGCTCTGATGGTCACATGACAATATCTATGGCAGACTCAGGCTCGCCGCCATCATCCAACCACTAAGAGAAGACAGAGGTGAGAGAATCACACGCTCACTGAGAGCCTTCATTTCCTCATCAGATGAAACGTCCTCATCCACACCTGGGAAGAGTGCAGGCCTCTAGAGTGCGACCAATTTAGTCGCAAATACGACCAAATTTTTCAGTGGTGCGATTAATAAATATTTGGTCGCACCTGTGCGACCAACTGTTTGGGTAATGTTGGGATTCAGAGATTCTTTTAGTGCTACCATATAATCTGCCTTATGAAGAATGTATTAATAACATGTTTCACAGTATCATTTATCAGTAATATTTCCTGCAGGGTTCATAAAATTGCATTGAATATGTCTGTCATCACATTGACCTTTCTATTTTTACAGGTTAAGTTCATTTTATACACAATGCATAAATGTGCTTGGTTAAGAGTTGATGTTCCATTCTAGAAGGTTTTAAGCTTCACTGGTGAGAGTGTCCAGATGATACATGCTGAGGGGAGATGAGAACATAGTAGGTTAATTGCATGCATGCTTACAATACACATATTAATGTAGTAGCAGGTTTGAGTGAAGGCCTAAGCGTCTTCTACTTCAGTTTGAGACTGGCTGCAAAAGTACTCTATTTAGGGATTAATGACGTGGGTCCATTATTAGCTCTCAGAAATGCTAAGACCTGAAGTTATTACCTTAAAAGGCAAGTAATGTAGAAAAGAGAAGCTATATGTCAGATTATAGTTATTTAAAGTATATGTGATGAACCCTTGTCTGTACGAGTTGAACTTTTGTCCGTCTGTCACCAGGTATTTTTGAACTGTATTGACGTAGGTGTGATATTTTATCCTATAAAACCAAAACCCATTGTATTTTTGTCAGAGCAACACATTCTGTATGCCGACGGTTGGTTGTTCTCCTGTGATAATAAAACTCATCGTTTGATTGCACTTTTCCGGAGTCTCCGTCGTTTGTTGTCTGGTCTAAAGTTGATCGATCTCGCAACAGTAACAAAAAAAAAATCTCTGCAACTCTCCGTGTGGTCAACAACAGACACACATTATGTCCCTATCGTGGACTAAACCAATCAGAGATAGTCAGGGGCG
This sequence comes from Simochromis diagramma, assembly GCF_900408965.1. Lineage (NCBI taxonomy): Eukaryota > Metazoa > Chordata > Actinopteri > Cichliformes > Cichlidae > Simochromis > Simochromis diagramma. The sequence goes on from NW_024387522.1 coordinate 87,017, forward strand.
GGACCTCTCTGATTGGCCGTGGTCCAGTTGAAAGTGCAGGTGGAAGTGGGAGGTGAGTAGCTTGAATAAAGCGATATCGATTCATTAACGGATTCCACACAAAGACGTAAACACAGAGCGGACCCGACGCATCAGAATCAGCTTTGTCTTTCTCGGCTTTCTCACCCGACGGCCCGCAGACGGACACGCTGTCGGAGCTCAGCGATCCTGATGCGTCCGGTCCGCTCTGTGTTTACGTCTTTTTGCGCTGATTCTGAGCTGCAGGTTTTGTCTCTCCAACCAAAATTCACCGAGCCAGCAGCAAAAGAAGCAGCAAACTGCGCTTCACATTTGATCAATGTCGTCATGAATTCCCTCTGACTTTTGCTGTTTTGCTTCCACCACGATAAAAATCACACTTCCTGCACAGCTCTCTCTCTCTCTGTGTGTACTTCAGGAACAGTTTCCCGTCTCAAATCTGTTTTCAACATGATTCATTGGCTTATTATCCACCAGTCTACCGTTGTTTACAGCGCTGTCTTTTTCTTTTTTCACTTAAATGACCTCGGACAAGAAAGCCTAATTTCTGCTGTTCAATACTGAAGAAATTTAAACTTCTTAAAATTATGCAAAATTGCAGAATATTGCAGAATATTTTTAAGGTTATCTGCTATAAAAAGCCAGACCAGGAAAATCTCCTTCATGTTTTTCTGTTTTATTCTCAGTTACTTTCACACAAAGGCATCTGCTGTGATGTTCACAATGCTGATGAAGCCTCACATGTATCAGTACTGATAAATGATCAGAATTATGATATTTCTGACTGTGTGAGGCTAAATTGAATCAAATCAGGACTTTGAAAACCAGAATTGAATGGATTATAGAAATCAGTGATGATACCCAGCCCTAGTGAGCAGCCTAGACCTGAGAGAAGTGGATGTAGCTGTGGGTAATAAGAAAAGATGAAAAGAACGATTGATAACTTTTTTGTTAAGTTAAGGCCTGATCTGTCTGACATTCATAGCCAGCTCTGACACGGTGCCATCATTCTTTGAATGCTGAAAAAGCAGCAGTGTATCCAGGAAACACATTATATGCTGCGATAAATGCACTGCCCAAGTGTCCCCTCTCCCCACTGCCTTTCAGCAGCAGGCAGCAGCAAACATGTCGTCAGAGGAGCCGAGATGATGATTAAGTTTAACATTTTCCACAATATTGACAAAGCACTTTAAGCAAAAGTTTGTTAGTTAATAATTTACAAATGAATATTGTCTGTATGGACTTCAATTCCCCCCCTAAAAAGTGCAAATGTAAAACTGCGGTGTTAAGCGATGCGGTTGAAAAATTTAGGCGCACCGGTGCAACCCTGGCAAAAAGTTAGTCTAGAGCCCTGCTATAGTGGCAGAGAGCCGGTGGAGAACAAACAGGTCCTCACTGTCCTGTATGTCCCCCATCACTGATTTCATCACAGTAGATGTCTTTCTGAAAGTGCAGAGCTGAGTTTAAGGATATAATCTACCCACTGTTGTCATCGTCAACGCCCTGTACAGCTACCTGAATGCGACTCGAGGAACAGAGGTTTTACCTGTTCACTGTGACAGCCAGTGGGCTAGCCTTGCTTTCCTGTTGCCTGTCTCTTTCAGGTGTCTAGTTGGTGGAGCTGACCCAGTTTCAGATGCAGCACACCTTAGTAGGCCAGTCCCCAGTGTGTTATAAAGAAACTCTGACTGAACATCCAGGTCTCCTTCTTGGCTCCTTATGCTTCCCTGGGTGATCGAGAGCTTATCCTGACATGGTGCATTCAGCCATGGATGTCGCACCACTTAATCTGTTTTTAGGTTTCTTTACTTTGTTCCATTAAAATATCTTATAGCATATTAAGCCTTTGTGTGGTCTCTCTCTTCCTTGTCACATCCTTTGAGCCAGGTTGTGCAGTTATTTTGGTCTGATAAGCTTTCTAATGTTTCATTAAGAGCTCTGTACTACCTTGTTAGATTGAAGGTAGTGCTGTCCGTGTTATATTTGTCTAGATAAATTGGTGACTTGTAAACACAAGGTCAACTATGGAGTTCCACAGGGTTCAGCGCTAGGACCAATTCTGTTTACATTATACAGTGGGGCAAAAAAGTATTTAGTCAGCCACCGATTGTGCAAGTTCCCCCACTTAAAATGATGACAGAGGTCAGTAATTTGCACCAGAGGTACACTTCAACTGTGAGAGACTGAATGTGAAAAAAAAATCCATGAATCCACATGGTAGGATTTGTAAAGAATTTATTCGTAAATTAGGGTGGAAAATAAGTATTTGGTCACCTCAAACATGGAAAATCTCTGGCTCTCACAGACCTGTAACGTCTTCTGTAAGAAGCTTTTCTGTAAGAAGCTTTTCTGTCCCCCACTCGTTACCTGTATGAATGGCACCTGTTTGAACTCATCATCTGTATAAAAGACACCTGTCCACAGCCTCAAACAGTCAGACTCCAAACTCCGCCATGGCCAAGACCAAAGAGCTTTCGAAGGACACCAGGAAAAGTATTGTAGACCTGCACCAGACTGGGAAGAGTGAATCTACAATAGGCAAGCAGCTTGGTGTGAAAAAATCAACTGTGGGAGCAATCATCAGAAAATGGAAGACATACAAGACCACTGATAATCTCCCACGATCTGGGGCTCCACGCAAGATCTCATCCCGTGGGGTCAAAGTGATCATGAGAACGGTGAGCAAAGATCCCAGAACCACACGGGGGGACCTGGTGAATGACCTGCAGAGAGCTGGGACCAAAGTAACAAAGGTCACCATCAGTAACACACTACAACGGCAGGGAATCAAATCCCGCAGTGCCAGACGTGTTCCGCTGCTGAAGCCAGTGCATGTCCAGGCCCGTCTGAAGTTTGCCAAAGAGCACATGGATGATACAGCAGAGGATTGGGAGAATGTCATGTGGTCAGATGAAACCAAAGTAGAACTTTTTGGTATAAACTCAACTCGTCGTGTTTGGAGGAAGAAGAATACTGAGTTGCATCCCAAGAACACCATACCTACTGTGAAGCATGGGGGTGGAAACATCATGCTATGGGGCTGTTTTTCTGCCAAGGGACAGGACGACTGATCCGTGTTAAGGACAGAATGAATGGGGCCATGTATCGTGAGATTTTGAGCCAAAACCTCCTTCCATCAGTGAGAACTTTGAAGATGAAACGAGGCTGGGTCTTCCAACATGACAATGATCCAAAACACACCGCCCGGGCAACAAAGGAGTGGCTCCGTAAGAAGCATTTGAAAGTCCTGGAGTGGCCTAGCCAGTCTCCAGACCTCAACCCCATAGAAAATCTGTGGCGGGAGTTGAAAGTCCGTGTTGCTCGGCGACAGCCCCAAAACATCACTGCTCTCGAGAAGATCTGCATGGAGGAATGGGCCAAAATACCAGCTACTGTGTGTGCAAACCTGGTAAAGACCTATAGTAAACGTTTGACCTCTGTTATTGCCAACAAAGGTTATGTTACAAAGTATTGAGTTGTATTTTTGTTATTGACCAAATACTTATTTTCCACCCTGATTTACGAATAAATTCTTTACAAATCCTACCATGTGAATTCATGGATTTTTTTTTCACATTCAGTCTCTCACAGTTGAAGTGTACCTCTGGTGCAAATTACTGACCTCTGTCATCATTTTAGGTGGGGGAACTTGCACAATCGGTGGCTGACTAAATACTTTTTTGCCCCACTGTACATGCTTCCCTTAGGCCAGGGGTCTCAAACTTGTGGCCTGCAGGTCACCTGCACTCCATGTCATCCCCACTTGCGGCTCACATATTGACGTGAAGAAACACTTTTAAAATTATTCAAAAAATGATTTAATATGAGCAGAGTTTTACAGGCATAGCGCTAAAGAATGTAGCCTCATGGGTAGGGATGGGTATCGTTTAGGTTTTATCCGAAAAAAAGCACCGAAATGTGCGCTGCTTTTCGGTCTGGTTACTACCGTTTATGTCAGAACCGGTATCCGGTGCCATGATGGCACCGGATACTGGTACCCATCCCTACTCATGGGTAGTGTAGGGAGGGAGAATGAGTGGCACTGCCCTTTCCATTATGTGTGTGTGAGCGCGAGGGAGGGGGAAAAAAGAGAGTGAAAAGTACAAGGTGCCACCCATGAAAAAGCGGAAGAGGGAAGCTTGTAAATACACTGCAGTCATTGAGTCTGTCCGTCATAGTCTGGTATGGTGTCTCCCTCCTAAACAGTTGACCTGTCACACTGCTTCACATTGCTAGATATAATTGTACATTATACACTCTGTGGTATTCATTTCCGTAATCCTGTTTTTTATGTATATAGAATTATTATTTTGTTGGTGCCGTTTACATGTTGCTGTGTTTTACACTGTGGTGCTTCAGAGACACCATCGACCGGAACCAAATTCCTTGTATGTGTTTGCACACACACCGATAAACATGACTCTGAAAGAAACCACTGCAGCCAGTGCAGAGCTATTAAAACTCGACTGTACGCTGCGTTCACTGCCTCCAAAACAGAAAAGTTAAGTTGGGACAGCCTTTCAACTTTCCAACAGTAGATTTTGACTATACCGCTCTACCATGATAGAGCATGTTGATGGTGTCATCTAGCTGCACCTGTTTTGGTTGAAAGCATTGCAGCGGCTGCAAGCAATATCATCTGCAAATTATGTTCACGTTTCGGAACATGAGGAAAGCCAAAAACTGCGCTTCCTGCACTTCTGTACCATTGATTCATTAATGTTGAATTCTCTCACAGCTGCTCTATTCCCGTGTTGTTGCAGTACATTAATGACTAACCTCGTATTGTGGATGGATTATCTCAGTTGTTCTCCTGACTGAAGTTTGGTCCGTTTACAGCATCCTGCCATGCGATTACATTTGTCTCTAACCATCAGGAACCCTCATTCTAACTGTTATTGAGTGGAAAAAGGTTAGCGTTCATCCTCCAGCTTCACTGTGTTATGCTAACATAGCTGTGTCGCTAGCGATCAAAAGCACATCATTATATAGTAAAGTCAAAATTTATTTCTACAGCACATTTAAAAGACTAGTGTACATCGAAGTGCTTCACAATAAAACCGCAATGCGGCCAGAACAAGAAACAAATAGTACAATGATACTTAAAATTGCATTTAGTTGGTGTAGTGCAGACCGAATGAAATTCAAAGTGATTTGTTCAAAAGCTAATTTAAACAAGTGTGGTTTTAAGCGTGATTTGAATGATTGAATTGATTCCGATGTATGGATTTCGACTGGGAGATTATTCCAGAGTCTAGGAGCGGCAATGGCTAAAGCACGGTCACCTCTGGTTGTTAAACGAGACCTTGGTTGCATTAGGAGCAGTTGGCTGGAGGATCTTAGTGCTCTTCTTGGGTTGTACAGATCAAGCAGATCAGTTAGGTAGCTAGGGGCCACGTTAGTTAGAATTTTAAAAGTGAGCAGAAGGATTCTGAAACCAATGCGATATTTGACGGGAAGCCAGTGTAAGTTAGCGAGGACAGGGGTGATGTGCTCATGCCTTCTAGTGCCAGTTAAAGACCACACGCTTGATCTGGTATTGTCATCCAGTCTGGACGTGTGCATTACGGATGTACGGATGTATGGATCACCAGCTTCTCCGCGGCCTTTACTAACTCTACTTTTTATGATATCTACTGTAATACAGCTGATGAACGTGCTAACTCCTTTATGTCAACATGCTCCTCGATTTCAGACATTGTGGCTCCATTAATGACTTAACGCTGAAGGCCAATTACCAACCATGGCTGAATGAATCCACTCGTGCTCTCTGGCGGGAATGTCGCCGAGCTGAGAGGAGATGGAAAAAAGACAAACTCCAGGTGTCCCTGGACATCCTGCATAACTGCCAATCAAAATATCAGAAGACTGTCCAAACTGCAAAAGCTTCATTTCTGTCAGAAATTATTACTAATATTTAAAATCTTCTAATCCCTGCTCTGCTGCTCAGAGGGATGCTCCCCAGCTCTCTGTGAAAGGTTCTGAAATTACTTTATAGATAAGATCTCAGCACTAAGGGCGCCATATCTGCCGGCAGTCTGAATGCTCTATGGCTTTTCAACAGTTTGAGCCCGTATCCTTTTCGACTTTAAAAGAAATAATTGATCGTTTGAGAAGCTGCAGTACGCTGCATGACATTCTTCCTTCCCGCATTATTAAGGAAGCTGACCACTATTGGACCCTGTATCTTACTTTTAATGAACTCTTCCTTGTCATCAGGCTGTGTTCCAACTGCCTTCAAATACGCAGTTGTGCAACCAGTTATGAAGAAAAGCAACTCTGACCCCAACGCTCTTTCACATTACAGGCCGATTTCTAAACTTCCCTTCATGTCAAAAATTTTAGATATGAAGGGAAGTTTTATATACCAGCTAGCCCAACTTCAGTAACCCTGCAAACGTCACTGCTGTTTAGTTTTCTGTCTTCATTTATGTTGAAGTGATAGCAGAGCTGTGTGTAAGGCTTGCAGACGTGTTTCTTCACTGTGACCTCTGACCTCTGACAGGAGCTGAGAGAAACTCTGTCTCACTGCTGTGAACCGGTACTGTGTGAATAAAGCTGAGGTGACTGTTTCCACCCAGAGCACTACCACCCCTCCGTCCTTCCTACAGACCTTCCACAGAAACTCCATCAGCTCTGTCCAAACACACCTTGTTCCCCTTCAGAATAATCTAGAACCTTCTATAACACTGGTACCCCCTCAAGGACCAGCTGTAGATCATTTTAACAAGAACGTCTCCCGAGCTCCCTCCTGAAAAACCGCGACCTCACTGTGGTCTAACTGCCTGATTCTGGATGTTTTGTCTCCACCCCCTATGGTCATGTGACCAGTAAAGTGACTACAACCTTCATCTGAGTCAGTGACATGTTGTACTGTCCCTTTAAGAGTCCTCAGGAGCACACTAACATATCTGCCCGTGTGTGAGTGTGTGTCTTAATCTGGATTAAACAGACGAGTTTGATTGGATGGTACTCTGAACACACACACACATTAAAGAATGACCTTCATACAGGACATGGCTGTCAGAGGGCGAGCAAGCATCACTCTCACTCAGAGAGAGAGAGGCTGCCAACATCACTGCTTCAGTATTGGTCGTCATGAGAGTCAGCTGATCAGAGCTGATCAGGGTTATTGATCAGCTGTGATCAGTTATCAGCCTTCACTGTAACAGAATCAGACAGACGTTCCTCCTGATGTTTGCTCATCGACTATCAGTAACTGAAGTCTGTGACTGTATTGATCTCTGAGTCCACCTGTGACACAGCGAGCTGATTGGACCGTGGAACAGATCACCTGAGGATGGAGCTCTGAGCTCACAGACACATCTGGAAACAGCTAGAAACAGCTGTTTCTGACCTCAAACACACCTCTTCAGGTGCAGCTGACTCAGTCTGAGACAAACCAGATTTAAGCCGAGGTGCAGACCAACAGAGCTTTCATCCAATCAGAAACAGCCTGGGACGATCACCTGGATGCATCCAGGTAAGCAGACGCTCAGGCAGTGTAAGCATGTACAATGAGATTCACAGCACCTCCTCCCCACGTGTGGAGAGACAAAGGAGGCGAGGTGCAGAGTTCTGTGGTGCTATAAACATATGAACGGTCTCATCTTAAACAATATCAGAAAATAAAGCACTCTGTGTGTGATCTCTGCTGTGAGTGAGCCCAGGAGCAGACAATAGGACGACTGTAACAACCCACCTGTGACAGGCAGGTACACCTGGACAGGTGGGAGCACCCTGCTGACATCAGGAGCTCAGGTGTGTTAGCCCCGTCCTCAGCAGGTGTTCACAGGTAAACCCTCTGCTAACAAAGCTCCAATACTCATTGATTATAATCAATACATCAGTTCAGAGCTAAAACATCCCGTCTGCCCCGAGGGTCCCGCCCCACAGTTTGGAAACCACAGCTTTAGTTATCGATTAACCGGCTGCCCTCTGCTCAATCAATGATCAGAGTGTGGCTGATAAACGGACCGTTAGCACGATCGATCCGCGTGATCGATCAGTAATCAATAATCAGCTGTGCGCGTGCACAGATACCGTGAACACACAAACCGATTCGCGGAGACGCGCACGGATACCGTGGTACTGACCCCAGCTGGCGGCGGTCCGGCCCAGCAGCTCGTGCGTCCTCGGGTTCCAGAAGAATTCCCGCCACTCACTCGAGCCCTTCCGGTCGTCCTCCTTAGAGCCGGACATGATGGAGCTGACGGAGGTGATGGAGGTGATGAAAGACGAGGTGATGATGGAGGCTCTCCAAGTCCCTGATGACGAGGATGCGGCTGACGGAGCGCGCGGACACTCGCTCTCCGGGATAAGCCCCTCCCCTTCAGCGCCCACTGACGTCACCGCCCGGCTCGCCAATCGCGGCGCAAGGAGACCCCGCCCTCTGCGGGATTGACAGACCGTGACATCATAGACCGGACCGTGAGGGGGAACGTGACCGTGACGTCACTCACGTGTACCATAACCAGCAGCTGATCGACTGAGCAGACGTCATCACGCACGGCCAGTTTATTAGAAACACCCGAGAACTGTAATCAGAATATTTAGTAATCCCCGAGGAAATGACAGTAACAGTACAAGTACTACAGGTTAGTATATAATTATACTGACACACTACACACACTGTGTGTACAAATACTACAGGTTCATAAATACATGTGTTAGTTATGATGATGCTGACTACAGAGCAGCTGATTTCGTCAGAATTAATGAACCCAGATTCATCCAAACTGAAATTGTAGTTTTTCTTTGAAACACTACAACTTTACTGAAGTGTGATGTATTTAATGTAGTTACACTGTGACACTGGCTTTACTCAGTTTGTAGATGTTTGCCGTAGACTGTATTCAGTGTTCAGCTTACAGTCAAAAATTATTAAGTCTCTTACAAAAAGTGTTTTTAAAATGTTCTTATTTCTTTAAAGTTGTATCTGAGTAAGAGTTCGTACAGTGTGATCCAGTGCAGAACGCCAGCTATGGGACCAAAGAGTAACTGTGATGTATTTGAAGCAAAGACAAAATAACATTTAAAAGGGCAACAACAAAACATAAACATAAATTAGCCAAACTGCAGTGGTGTTTTAGCACCTGCTAAAAGACGTGCAGCAGCATTGTGGACTGACTGGAAGCGATGGAGAGACGGGTGTTGAAGGCCCAACCAGAGAGAAGTGCAGCAGTCCAGTCTAGATGTGGGACGTAGCTGCAGGACGAAGGCTTTATCTTTAAAGCAAACGTGTTATTATCACATGCCTGGATCAGATAAAACAGCTGGATCTCCCAGTGACTGCAGAGCCTTCAGCCAGTATCACTGTAGTCTGTCCAGTTTCACCTGAGTGCTGTATCCCATCATGCACTCTGCTCAGTAAACATGACAGAGCTGAAACAGAGTCTGTCTGAGGACACAGCCTGAGTGTTTAGGAAACATCATGCTAGTTTTAATAGAGCAAGCGGATCGATCCACATATCCATAGCATTGATACCACGCTGGTATTAGTGTCGGATCAATACTACTGCAATACTGTGTTTCTATCCTCTACGTTCAGCACGAAGACCAGTGAAATGTGTTAAACGTATTTTTGCAGCCTACAGCACATTTAAACAACAGAAGCTGAACCAAAGTCTTTCAGAGACAGGAACATTCATGGTCTCCCAGAAAAACTTTCAAAATAAAAGCTGAAGGGTGCGTTTTGTTGTGGTAACTACTGTGGAAAGGTAAAGTCCCAGTTGTTGAGCGATCATTAAAATGTGTTCAGAATTGGTAAAATGATGATGATGTCACGACTCACCGCCTGCCCTACATAAGTTAGAAGTATCAGCATTGGTATCAGTGATCGATAGCAGAGCTTGCAGTGGTGCACTAGCTTGAAACAGTGTGACAGCTGAGAGGATGATGCAAGTCTGAGTCCAGACAGAGTCTGTTTAACCATGGCGGCTGTCGACCGCTCAGCCAATCACAAACCAGAAACATGTGCTTTGTGTTCGGCCCTCCTGATTGGCTGGATCCTCTCTGGGAGTACCTCAGGTGTGTTTTAACCTGCAGATCGACTTCACAGTAGAGCAGACAGGTCCTCGTGTTCTGGTTTATTAACACACAGTTTATTTATGATGTGTTTATGCTGCAGTGACTTAAACCCAACTTTCTTCTATCACAGTCGTGCTGAGGTCCAAACTCAGACCTCGTCTCTGTGGAAACTTGGTTTTATCATGATTATTCTGCATGTTTCTTAATGCCACACCATCTTCATCATAATGAATAACACAATTCTGTTTCCTGTGCATAAATAAAAGCCTCTGTGTCTCCATCTGCTCCGCACATCATCCTAACCTGTCCGGGTGTGTCCAAACATCAGACCTTTAACTCTTAACAGTTACAGCTCCTGAAGTCTCCTCCAGACTGAAGAACACGAGTCTGAACCGTCACAGAGCGGGACTCGTTTATTGAAACAGATATAATGAAATAAAAGGACCGAGTGTGACAGGGCTCCATCACAGGACAGTTACAGACACTTTTATTACACATTAAACACACACAGAGCCTCCTGCTGCCATTCAGTGTCTGAGCTGGTGCTCCTCCTGCAGGCCACAGCTGTGGATCGATCACCTGTGGATCAGCGACTCTACAGGACATCAGAAATGCGACATGTGGAGGAAAAAGCAGCAGCTCGCAGTCTGGACTGTAACATGTTCTTATCCTCTAACAGGGACCAGAAACAGGGAGAAGTCTGCCATCTAGTGGTGATAAAGTGGAGCTGCAGGGACATCAAGACGAGAGGACAGCAGGAACACTGAGGGGTGGATGAAGACAGATTAAAGGGAGACGAGCAGGAGACACAGAAACATCATAGATGATCTCTGCACATCATCCTGGAAGCATTCAGTGTTCCTCGTGTTGTCACGTTACAGCCTTATTCCATGACATTCATTTTCACCTCTGCACACAGTAAACCGTCTCTGCACAGTCAGCTGACTGTCCATGTAAAAGTATAACATGGACATAAGTACTCACAGCCCCGACACTCATGTTTCTTCAGCTGTGCACACTGATCTGTCAGTAATGTCTGCAATCTGGGCAATCTTCTGCGCCTCTCATCTAGTACCTACTCGGCTGAGCTCAACCTAGTTTCTAGGGTTTTCCATCAGGGAGTAGTACCTGGTACCAGGTACTTTTTTAGCAAATGCTGGCCTGGCTTTCCAACCGAGCAGAGTCAGTCTAAAAATGTGACATCAAAAGCCCCCCGATTGGCCAGCCAGAGGTATCATTAGATGAATCACGAGTTAGATGACACCTGGCATTTCTGAAACTCGGCAACAAGGGAAATGGTTACGTACAAACTGACATCCTGGTGCTCGAGTCTGACAAACACCCACAGACCAAGCAGCGGGTATACCATCGCCTCAATGTCCTCCATTGTGTTTGTGGCACATAGACACATGGGATTTTGGTTGTGTTCCCATGACAACCCCACACATATTGAGGTGAAACTCAAATGTAATAGAGCACGACACAAACAGAGGCGGGCTCAGGCGAGTGGGTGCTAAAGGAAACCAGCTACGACAGCCCGCCTGGAGTTTGCCCAAAGGCCTGTGAAGGACTCTCTGAAGGAAAAGACGAATGAGACATAACCTGGTCCAAAAGTGTGCTGGACATTGAGCTTGGGCGAAGGTTCATCTTCTGCAGTGTTGGGGAGTAACGGAATACATGTACCGCCGTTACGTATTTAAAATACAAAATATGAGTAACTGTATTCCGTTACAGTTACCGTTTAAACAGGTGGTATTCAGAATACAGTTACTTTGTTGAAATAAATGGATTACACTGCGGTACTTTGCTGTTTCATACTGTGGCGGGTCAGGACTGTTTGGGTTTGTTTGACAGCTACGTTCTGTTGTTCCAGGCGGCAGCGTTACGGTTGCCATGGTTACAGGGTGATGCGCTCTCTCTGCGTGTTTCCTGGGTGACAGAGCGCCTTTTCGTTGTTGTGCTAAGCTAACAGGCAGAATGCTACAGGCATAGCTCTAAAGAATGTAGCATCATGGGCAGTGTAGTCCGTGCTGCAGGGAGAATGGACTGCCATACACGTTATGTGTCTGTGAGCGAGGAGGGAGGAAAAAGGAGAAGTACGAGCTGTCACCGAGGAAAAACGGGAGCTGGAAGCATGTAAATATAATAATAACCACTGCAGCCAAGAAGAGTGCCTGACGAGCCCAGCTGTGAGTAAGCTGTTAAGACTCGACTGTACGCTGTGTTCGTGTTTTCCTCTGAAACAATAAGTTCCGTTGGAGCAGTCTTTCAATGCCTCTCTCTGTCTCTTGCAAGCAAAGTGACCCAGACAACAAAGTAAAGCTAGTTTTCAGCTACGAGCCGACAGGGACCCCGCCGTATTAGTCAGAGGTCCCTTTACTACAGTTCGGAGTCGCGGACCTTCAGTAACAGTAATAAATCACACAGCAATAGTACATTCACGTTGTTGTAAAAACATGATAATATATTAAGTAATCCAAAGTATTCAGAATACGTTACTGTCATTGAGTAACGTAACGGAATACGTTACAGAATACATTTTGGGGCATGTATTCTGTATTCTGTAATGGAATACATTTTAAAAGTAACCTTCCCAACACCAAGGTTATTATCGTTAATGAAAACTAACGAAATAAGGAAAACTAGAAGTGAAAAAACATTTCTGTTAATGGAAATAAAAACAAAAAGGAAAAACTAAAACTGTAATGAGTGTTCACAAAACTAACTAAAATTAACTGAATTTATAGCAAAAGTGTGTTTAGTTTTCATTGATGTGTGCGTGCAAAACTATTAAAACCCTGCCCAACACTGATCTTCTGTAACAAAAAGTGCTTCAACAACATATTTTAACAAAGGCTGAGAATACCTGTGCATGTGTTATATTTTTCTCTAAATGTTTTAATAAATCTTTAAGAATTTTAATTTGGAGTACTGTGTGTAGAATACTGAGGTCAAAATGAATGTCATCCTTTCTGGAATAAGCCTGTGACATGACAACTTGCTATTTTTAGGATGCAGTGGTACCATTACAGGACCACCACAGACCAGGACTCACAGGGACCTGCAGGAACCGTTTAGAACCACCTGTTTGGCCTCTCTGTCAGGGGTTGTGCCCCAGTGCTCATCACACAGAGGAGTGTGAGGAGAACCATACACTAAACATACAGAGAACTTTAAACACCTTTATGGGAGAAATGAGGGCAAAGGGCCTTGATCCCTTCATTAGCTCTTTCACACAGAGCTGGTTCTGCCTCAGCGTCTTCAGAGAACCAGCCCACCGTTCTACAGGTTTAAGACATAGAGCTGTGGGCTGGTTCATATGAATCTTCCTATGAAGATACATTTGGGGCAAATTCCGATTATGGAAGACAGTATCTGACGACTGACGCTACCATCTGTGATCTTTCAGCAGGAGCTCCTCCCAGAACAGGTAACATCAAAGGCTCCAACACTGGACCACTAAGGTGCTGGTTTTGGTTTTTGGTACCTGCCTTTTATAATAAGATCAGGCACTGGCACGTAGTTGGTATAACTCAGGTACATCACAGCTGAACTGTTTCACCTATCTAACAGCACCTCAACCAGGATCCAGGTTCATCTCCTGACTAGACTGACATATCAGAACCAGACCCATTGGAACTGCCAGAACATACGGGGGAGGGGGTATATAGTATAGGGTATACAGTCCTGTAGGAGGCAAATACTAATTTCACACAGGAAATTCCTTCTAAGAAAGGTTTACATGTGTTATCATAAAAGCAGGTCTTTTTACTACCAAATCTGATATGCACCCTTTGAGAAGGGCCAACCTATCATTAAGTCCTCTAGACCTGGACCGGTCAGAAGTGTACATGTCCCGACTGTGGGTCAGAGGATGGTCCTCCTGGGGGCACATCCTGTAGCAGGGTCCTGCCCAGTGGCCTGCTGATAGGATAGTTCGGGGCTGGAGCATCCTCGGCCCAGTCTATTCTGGGCAGCAGCTGGTCCATGTGAGGTCCCGGTGGTCTGTGCAGAACTGGGTAGGTTGTAATGTTGTGCTCCCGCTCGAGCAGCAAATGTCCAGGAGCTCGATTTGACCCATCAGGTCTGTAGGTTGTGATGGTTAGAAGAGACGTTTCCTGGTCCAGGGTCTGCAGGGGCTGGGCCTGCTGGTCCATCTGATACAGCTGCTTCTTATGGACCTGGCTGTGGTCCTGGTGGTCCACTCTAGGGGTACACAGCTGCTTCTTGTGGTTGTGTAGATAGTCCTGGTGATCCAGCTGGGCGTGCTCCTGTTGTTTCTTCTGGTTCTGGATGCTATCCTGGGCCTGGTGGTGTATGCTGATGTGGTATTGTGATCTCTTCTGATTCCGAGAAATATCCGGATCATGTTGGTCCATCTGGGACTGGTATGGTGGTTTCTTCTGGTTCAGGCGGTGGTCCTTTCCCTGTTCATCGACTGGAGGTTGGTACTGCTGCTGCTCTGGCTTTTTCTGGTTCTGGAGCTGGGCTTGGTGATCCTGGTTCTTCTCGAGTTCCATCTGAGCGTGGAACTGCTGCTTCTTTTGGCTCTGGATTTGGTTGTGAACCTGGTTCTTGATGTCCTTCCAGTGCCGCCCCCTGAGGACTGGTTCTAAGTCCAGACAGCGCTGACAGACCTCCTTACCTGGTACGGACTGGACCAGAACATGGACTCCTAATTGCCTCCAGATGGCCTCCTTCTCTGCAGAGGACCACGGCCGCCGTCGGACCTTCCTGGGAGCCACAGGGACTGAAAAACCAACAGAATTGCTGCACGATGAGACTAATCTGCTAAAGTCAAAGTAGTAACATGAATCCAGGTGGACTCACCTGAGACAGATGTCTGCATTCTGGCTTCAGGTGGAATCACAGAGGTCACTGGTTTGTTAGAGCTCTTTGACAGAACTGTGAACAAAGGTGGGCACAGATAGGTAAACAGCTCCAAGAACTGGTTCTATAAAGTTAGAAGTTCGGGAACTGATCCTAACCTGCGGCGAGGTGTGGACTCACCTTCTTGTCTGAGGTCCTTGTCCAGTCTTATCTGGACAGGTCGTTTCTTTGGTTTAGTTCCTCCATCTGTAGCAGCTGGAAAAGGAGAAAAACTGGGTCAGTAACATAAACTTTGGGATCCAAACTTCTCTAGCTGAAAATCCAAAACTACAGTCACATCCTGGTTCTTCCTAACCCAAACATTACTGGACGTTACTGAAGATGCTAAACTAAGCAGGGGGGGCTGGACTGTGGTCTCACCTGGATCTGGGTTCTGCAGCCCCAGGTTGTCCCACTCCCGGCCCAGCATGTGGTAGAAGTCGGTGGTCTTGGCGGCAGCCTCCCAGTCTCCGTCCTGCAGGCTCTCTCCGATAGCAATCTCACAGACTGTCTTTAGTGTTGTTTTCACCGCCAGTGGAGGGCGGCTCCACCTGTTTCCCGCTGCCTTCCTGGCCGCGGACAGCGCCAGGCTGAGGCGACCTGGGGCCAGCAGGTCCTGCAGGCTCTGGACGCCGGAGTCAAGGGATTTAGCGGCCAGGAGCAACCTGCCAAGTTCCCGGAGCTTTTGGCTTACGTAGTCGTACCTCCTCTGACCACTATCCTGGTTCCCCATCAGCTTGTTGCCATACTTACATATCAGCCAATCAGACTTCACCTGGAGGCAGAGAGGAGCCAGTTACCACAGAGAAAGGTCAGAGAGTGTAGATAGTGTTAGGTGCACAGACAGACATGTGAGCTGACCTCGTAAGACACATTATCTTGGTTCATGCGATGCAGGATTTCACTGCAGCTCTCAGACGCTCCACTGGAGATCGGCAGGAGCCGCGACGCTGCTGCCTGCACCCTGGTCCGTTTCCTGGCTCGGTTCACAGCGGGGTCAGAGGTCGTGTTCTGATCGACACTTGGGTCAGACGTCATAAGCTGTTTGGTCCCGGTCTCTGCAGTCTCACTAAGGGAATCCTCAGGTATGTCCTCTCTGGTGACATCACAGGGCAACTTACTTGTGGAACCAGAGGTGGCGTCGTTGGCGGGGTCAGCGTTCGCCTCGGCTTTGGACGGGTTGATGGCAAGCTTCTTGCGACACGACACCTGATGCTTCCACAGGTCAGCACGAAGGAAAAATCCAAGACACAATGGGCATGGCAGGTAGTTCCTCGCATCCACATCCTCAGAGGGCTGACGCCATGGCACAATCTCACCAGTGCCCTGCCGGATCACCTGAGGACACACAGGGAGGCGGAGTAAATGTACCTGTAAGGAACAGAAAACCTCACCGGTAACAGACAGGTAAACACAGGTGTTATTGTAGCATCTTTAAGTTAAAATATAAAGCTTGAGGCAACTGTTTATGTGACTTCCTGCTATAAATACATCCATTGATTCATTTTGTTCTGCTTATCTGGGGCCGAGTCTTGGGGGCAAGCCCAGACCTCCCTCTCCCTGGCTACTTCCTCCAGCTTGCCCTGGGAAACACCAAGACATTCCCACCCATAATCTCCCCACTGTGTCCTGGGTCTTCTGATGGGACATGCCCAGAACACCTCACCAGGAGCCCCCATCTCTAAGGGAGAGGAGAGGCACCTTTCAGAGAAAGCTTGTATTTCACCTTCAAATGTTTTTTGCCTTGTTTGGTATCATTCTCTTCAGCTCAGTCTCACGTGTCTGAATTTACAGATATGTGTTCACTGACATACTGTAGTAACACAACTGACCTGAAATCACACAAAAACATAAAAAGAAACTGCTACTAGGATTTAAACTGTAACAACCATAAAATTATTTTCATAACTTGCAAATACAAATACAACTTGTACATTTTGCAAACTTATATATTTTAAACAACAAAGTTATATACAACTATTTATCTAAAAATGCACCCACTGCACTAACTAAAACCAGTTAACAATAAGATGCCCCAATAATTATTTGTGTCAGTAAAGAAAATGTGTTTGTCCACCAGCAGACAGAGGAGCCACCACAGGGAAAAACCTGCAGGCCCGACAGCAGCAGGTGGACAGTGGAGACAGTCTTTACACTGCAATCTGCCTTTGTGACATTCATTAGTGCCCTCACTGACACACAACAACAACCCAACACGCTAACTATACACTCCACACAAAGCATCACAAATCTTCCACATCTCAAAACCTGTCTCTGTCTCTTGCTCGCTGCCGCCACCCCTGTAGAGCCGCCCCTGTAGAGCCGCCCCTGTAGATCCGCCCCTGTATCGGGCTGTAACGTTTAAAGCTTCCACTTGAGGGAGGTAACTCACATTACTGCTGCTGTAGTAGCTTTATTGCATTACAATCATTTATCCTGCGAGTTTGATAACTAGCAAAATAATAATAATTTTAAAAAAGAGCAACGTGAACAGTCTCGAAATCTATCTATTGAGCCTTAAAACGTTGACATTGTGAAAAGAGCCAAATCCTTTTACTTTTCAGGTGGATTTGGTCCTTGCCATGACTGCAGTGAGTGACTCAGACTGAAACAAATATGCAGCGGTCCAAGGAAGCAGAGGCGCAGAAATGTTGCTTTTACACTTTGAGTACACTTTACATTTCTCTGATGAGAAAATGATGCAGTCAGACAGTTATTCATGCTGAATGAAATACTGTTACAGTTTCAAGCTCTTTTAAGCACCACACCTGAAATTCAAGCACTTTTCAAACCTTGACAATATTAACATAGACTCTGCTTCCTTTACGGAGGATGAGTGGGATTCAGGAGGTCGTCGAAGAATTCCTTCCACTGTCTGATTATGTCCTCAGCTGAAGTCAGCAGCACTCCACCTAAACTACACACAGTGCAGGTGGAGCACTGCTTTCTCCTCCTGAATCACGGTTTGTCCAAACCTCTCCAAACTGCTCGCACACCTGAGGTTTACCTTCAGCCTGAGCCACGTCTCATTTGGCCTGTACCTGTTGGCTGCCTCTGAGGTACCACGGACTAACAAACCCTGATCCTTCAGCCTGATGGTCCCCTCTGCTGTCCACCACCTGGTTTACTTACTTTACTTTATTGATCTATACCACTCTTCACAGGACAAAAACCACATAGTGCTTCAGAATAATATAAAACAGATAAACATAAAACAGCACAATCAAATATTCAGCTAGTCTAAACAAATTAGTCTTAAGATGATGTTTAAAAGAATAAATACAATCCAGGGAATCCAGAGAATTGCACAACCTGGGGGACGCCGCTCAGATCTGTCCCCTCAGGTTTAAACATACCAACAGGTTGAGGCTGCGAGACTGAGTGTGAGGCTCTAAAAGATCAGTAATATGGACAGGACAGGATTCAAAGCTGTAAAGGTCAGATTTTAAAATGAATTCTAAGATGTAGCCAAATGTGACACATAACCATTTTTATATCTATAAAATATATGTGAGACTTTGACACAAAGACATCTGCTGTGATAAAGTACCTGAGGATAAAACAGAAGAACATGAAGGTGACTTTCTGGCCTGAGATTTTATAGCAGTTAAAAATATTCTGCAGTAGATCAAAAATGAAAGAAAGTCATGAATCAACATGTGAACATTACCTGATGCTGCTGACGTGCAGCAGAGCAAAGTTACAGACGATTACAGACACAGCCAGGGGTTTTGGAATTTTGCAGAATTTTAAGAAGTTTACATTTCTTCAGTATTGAACAGCAGAAATGAGTCTTGTGTGCAATAAGCAAGTGAATAAAGCAGAAAACAGATTTTTAGATGGGAAACTGTTCTTCAAGTACACAGCGAGGGATGTGCATGAAGTGGGATTTTATCGTGGTGGCAGCAAAACAGCCAAAGTCCCCAAAGAGGGAATTCATGACGATGTTTATGTGAAGCATAGTTTGGATCTTCTTTTGTTGATGGTTTAAGTCAACTTTGGTTGGAGAGACAAAACTGCATCTTGAGAATCGAACACAAAAAAAAGACGTAAACACAAAGCGCGCACCCGTCAGCGCATCACAATCAGTGGGCTGTCGGCTTTCTCACCTGATGGCGTGTTCGTGAGAAAGCCGACATCTCACTGGTTCTGATCCGTCAGAACATACCGATCAAATATGTGTTTCGGCCAAAACACATTTATATTTAAAAATCGATTCAGGATTTTAACGAATCAATATCGTGTTATTCAAGCTAGAATTGATGTGAACCCCTAATGTAATGCTCTTTTACGTAGCTTAGTTAAAAGCCGTGCAGCAGGATTCTGGCTGGAGACGGTCATGCTCAAACGTAGACTCTAGAATCTCAGGAACACACAAACCCCTCCTCCTCGATAAGGCAGGAGTCCATGGCTATGACAAATGTACATTAATTTAGTTGCACAGGTAACAACTAAAGGCACCTGAAAGAAACAGGTAAACTGACCGGTAGCAGACACACCGGTAAGACGCACAAACTGACCTCGATGTTGTGTAGATAGTTGCCTCGGCAGCGCAGGTGCTCCAGCAGCAGGTGGCGTTCTTTGGAGCCTGTCGGCAGGGTGCTGGCAGCCAGTACTTCCTGTTCGTCGGCATGCTTCCTCAGCAGGTGGCGTGCGATCTTCACCTGTGGCCGTCGGCAGAACACGCAGTAATGCTTCTTGTCCCAACGGCGCTTCCCGCCGCTCCACGTCCTCTTCACCGTCACGCCCTCCTTCTTGTCCTCCTGGCCCCGCCTCTTCGATTTCTGACCCCGCTTTTTCTCTATATGACCCCGCCTCTTTGCTCTCTGGCCCCTCCTCCCTAAGGTGCGGCGGTGTGGCTGACGCGCAGCGGGCTTTGCCGGCTCTTTGTCAGGAGAGGACGGGGCGTCGGAGGCTGGGACCTCTGTCTTGTTCTCCATGGCAACGTCAGCATGGTCCTCCATGGCAACAGACCTCGATGACACCCTGATGATAAAACAAAGAAGCAGCTTTAGCTGTGAGCTCCACCTGCAGTCCCTCAGCAGGAACACGTAGTTCAGGGACTCTTTGTAACTCTGTGTTTTTGAAAGTGCTCTCGTCTTCATAATGGAGGCAGCCACACCTGCACACCACATCAGTATAGGCATTTCCTTTATGGCGGGCAGTGTGTGAGTCACAGCTTATAGTGAGGACGACATCGATGCTCGACATTTTCTGTCTAAAGTACAAGAAAGCGTGTTTCAAACATCTGCACTTCAGATGCTCCACAGTGTGGAAACATCTGTATTCAGCTTCCTACTCTAAACATGGAGGAGGAGCAGCAGGTGTTCTGGATCCTTCACCTGAGCCACTGAGCGTGATCCTCCGAGGAACCATCGCAGGGTTCTGACACTGAACGCTCCTCACAGGGTTAAAGGTGCACACGTGTCTGCATCAGAGGCTCCTGCAGGGCCCTCAGGCTGTGGTGGAGTCAACATGAACACGAGGCCTCCTCCACACTTAACGTGACTGTGAGGAGAACACCTGGACCAATCAGAACCAGCTCCCCGCTGACACACACACACACTTCTACAGCTGGACTCCACATGTGACAAACATCTGGATTATAGAGGCTGACACACTGATCTACCCCAACATCAGAAGCACCTTGAGGAACCAACACGAACCCACCTCCTGATCTGGACCAGAACAAACAGCCTCTCAGACTGACCCTGCCAGCCGTCATCAGCCTGCAGGTGTGACAGGTGCTCTCACCTGCGCAGTGACCGGGCTGGAGTCACGCCACGCTCAGGTGTGACTGACAGGCGTCTCTGTCCGATAATGGAAGCTTATTTACGACAGCCTGGTGCTAACAGCTAGCAGCACACAGGCTAACGCAGCTGTTAGCACGGAGAGCTAACGAGCAGCTAGCTACAGCTAACCAGAACCGGAACCGAGCGCTGCTGGGAACCGGACCAAACCGGAAACACGACCAGAACCGTCAAGTGAGAGTACAGAACCGGGACACTCCTCACCTGCTAACTCCAGCTCTGCGCTCCCTTCTTCTTCTTTTACTCCACCACTTCTTCTTCGCTGTCGGAGGTGAAAGGGCGTGATACCGGTGCGTTGGCGCCTCCTGCTGGTGTGGAGCACTGAGGCTACAGATTCCTGTTAAAGTCAGGCGGTCCAGCCTCGAGTCTGTGATGGATGAAGCGGATGTTCTTCTGTCAGACAAACACAGAGGAGTCTCCCTGTAACACTGTGTTATATGACTGGTCTGAAGCACCACAGCATTAAAATGATGAGAGCACGCTCAGTTATCAGGGCGGCTGCACTAATCATGAACAAACACAAAGGTAAACACTGATAAATGTGAACTTTATCGGTGGTCACACCTGGATGCACCTGTCTGCTTCGCTTTGTGGCCTCTGAGGCTGTGATTAGAGATGCTGTATGACATGTGACGTTGTTGAAGCTGCCTCTGTTATCTTCATGAACCCTGTTCTTGTTGTCAGTCTGCATGAGGACGTGGACCCTCATTTATCAGCTGCACACTTTCTGTGGTCACTGCAGGCTCTGAGTGAAGGCATTAACACATGATGTGTTCAGGGCCCTGCGTCATTTTCATTATTAGCACATTATAAAGCACACTGATGTGAAAATCTTCTTGAAATTCAAAGTTTTTACAACATAATTAAAGACTAGTTTAAAACAAAATTCACTAATTATTAGCATCTTCGGAACATTTCATTAAATAATAGAGACAGATTGCTGTGTCATAAATTACACATTGTTATAATTACACAAATTGTGTTCTTCATACCTGACTGTTAGGACCTCCAAGCCTGTAGTTATATTCCTTATCAGAGCCCCTCCTCATTGTTCTTCTTCTTCCTTGGTGCAACCCTATAAATACAGTGTACCCTTTGGCCTTGCCCCTTTTCTACAATTCCCCTGTGGGAGAGGTTGGTGTCATTTCTTTCTAACACTGTAAAACACACATATAATGTATATTTAGCCAATCTGATGTTTCTGATTGTGATTTTAGTTCAGTTATTGTCATCATTGTGCCCGTTTTTGTTAGACGCTTTAAATGTGTAGTTAACGCCGTGAACGCTAGCATGAGTATAGTGAGTTGAATGAGCATGAATCTTTACTTTCTCTCATCTCATCAAATGAGATGAGAGAAAGTAAAGATTCATGCAATGCACTGGCATCCTTAAACAGGTGTGTCAACTCATCAAACTGTTTTTTGACTTGTGAATGATTTTTATCATCTTTCATTAGCTCTTTAAGAGACATAACAACACTTTTCATTTTGTTTACATGCCTTTTCCGATCTGTTTGGATGGTTTCGATTTTGTTTGCAAGAGCTTTCTCAGTGAGAGAAATGAATCTTTTATCCTGTTCAGTTTTTCCAACAACAGATGCAGCCTGTGATCCACTCATTTTAAGCATTCAACATAAGCAGCATGCCAAAATCCAAAACAAAGGCAACACACACACACACACACACACACACACACACACACACACACACACACACACACACACACACACACACACACACACACGTAGCAGTGGGCGTGTCACAACAACATCTTCATGTGGTCAGAATCCAAACTGCGTTCAAACAAACAACACCAGCACAAACACAGTTCACATACCACCGTCGTCTTCTCCTTATCTGTCGATCTAGCCGCTTTTACGGGTGTAGTGGCGGCGGTGTGTGGGCTCGCGTCGGCGTTTATTCAGCGCTGATTGCGGGAGGCTCCATTGCCGTCGCACATCTTGCTGACAAATATTGGCGACTGTCAAGCGTTTGAGTCGCCGAGCAGCTGAATAGGGGAATAATGTTGACGCGCCCGCTGTTCAACACGTAAGTCAAAGTTCCAGGTTAAAAACTCCTTTATTTGTTATCAAATCCTTAAAATCCAGAAAAACACTGATCAAAACATTCCAAGCTTGAGCGCTCAGCAAAAGTCGACTTTCCCCATCACCCACTCATTCACAAAAATTCCCTCGGGCCGTGAACAGGTGATATAGCAATCACTATTACTATTACCGACACCACGTGACCCAAAGCTACGCCTATCCACAACAGCGCCTTTATCTGCACGAACCCGTGTGTGCTCGGACTCAGCCACAAATCTCTTAACACTATGGTGATCACACTTGGACAAGGTTTTCATCCCTTGTCCAAAGCATTCAATTATTTCATGCTTTTCAGCAGCAGAGAGATAATTTTCTTCCCCATGTTGCTTGAAAATGGTGGCCTGCTTAATAATGTGGAACATCCTTATTAGTAGTTTATCCTTTAATTGGGCTCAGCTGGCAAACTAATGATCACAGGGGCCTGAGACTGATGTCAGTGACCCAGAGAGTCCTGAGACACAATGCCATCCACGGGTTTAACTGAAAAACAACATATGTAATCTGTGTAACACCTAAATACAATTTACATAATCATTTGGAGCGAGGTGTAACCTCAGTGTGTGAAGAGGACTCTCCATTTACATCAACACATGAGAATCTGTTATATCTGCGGGAGTCATTAAAACGAAGACTTCTGTGCTTAAATAATGAATCGTGCATCTGTGGATTCATTTTTTATTATTTCATTTATTCAGACTTTATTGTAAATGTAATACAGACACTTTGCTGTTATTATAGCTGTAATATTAAACAATAATTTAACCCAAACAAAGGATAATAATAATGAAATTATAAACACTGAGCCATCAGTGTGTCTCTGACCTGTGGATACCTCGTGCTTGTTCCCGAGCACTCAGGTCTGCAGGTCAGAGGTCACTGTTGGTCCCACTGTTGGCTTCTCAGGCACTGAGGCTTTATTGTGGTATTATTGTGAAGCACTTTGTGATTTTTATCTGTGAAAAGTGCCACATAAACACATTTTATTTATAATAAACAGCTAGATGGAGACACAGGGCTGAGAGACGGGGCCTTTACTCTGACATGTGACTGAAGTGGCCAATCAGGAGCTGGGAGGTGTGAGGTCAGTGTGGAGGAACCACAGATGTGTTTGTTAGTGACCTCACAGCCCTTCATGGATCCAACAGAAGTGTTTTAAAGACGTGTGTGATGAACTCAGCCATGATTTCCTGTTGAACTGATGTTAAATATGATCATGTTTAGTCCCTGACGTCTGTCGCAGTCTGAAGAGGAACCAGGAGAGCCCACAGAGCCAAAACTCAGTCACAATAAGCTCAGATCAGCAGGAAACCACAGAAAGAAGTGATGCAGAGGGGAGATGGGAGGCTAAAAACCCTGCAGGGCTCATAGAGAGGAAGCTGATGAGGCTGACAAATGTTCTTCATGTCACCTGTTCATGTTCTGATTTAACATCAGATGTCTCCACATGCACACAGAGGAACTTCTGACACACAAACAGTGGACCAGATCTTTGTGTTTGAATATTTCACGTTGAAACCATTAAGGGACCAGTTTATTTCCTGCTATGGAAATTTAACAATAACCTGCAACACACCCAATGAGCTTGATATGAAGTGGGTTTAAGAAACACACTGCAATGTGCAGAGAGCATCCCAGTGAAACACCAGGGCCGTCTGTTCAGTGTCTCCCATTACAGTGGCCTCATTGTGTTGGAAACCAGCTGGCAGCTTTCAGACTCTGATTCCTGCTGCTGCGAGAAACGATTCAAGTTTAAGACTCAAATACCCTCCGAAGAGAGTTTGTTTCCTCCTTTTATTGTATCGATAAAAAGCCCACAGAGCTTTATTTAGTCTTGATGTAAAGGAAAAACCTTTGCAATCGCACCAAAATTTGTAATTGTTTTCGTTTTAGAATGAAAACTAAAAACTAATCACAACAATTTAAAACTGACAAATTTTGGGGGGAAACATTCGATGCTGAGGTTTCTGAATTTGCAGGTGTGTGACAGAGTGGAATAAGAAATGTTCCTTAAATAGGTAATAAGCCAAGTGACACTTTACACTTTCTCTTATGCTGACATTTTATTTGAGAGCACATCTGATGATGTATTTGTGTTATTCAGAATGTGCAGTGGAAGCTTCGGTCATCTTAGACCAGTCCAGCATCTCCACACAACCCCTGAGCCACATCTGCACTCTGTCCACACACAGTGGGAGGACCCTTCACAACAGGACCATCAGTACTGCAACAGGTCTCGCAGAAAAGATATGCAACTTCATCTTATTCTGCACATTTCACTCGCTTTGCTGCACGCTGGAATAGCTTTACGTCCACAGCAGCACAGGTAGATTTGAAAACGCTTCGCGTCCACACCCGTCTGTGATACAGATGAGATCCTGTAAACAAAATGTTATATTGACCAGTAACCAACCACCACACGCACTGCAATGCGGTACACAAGATTTATTTGTTCTTTCTCCGGGTCAAACTACTGGCTGAAGACAACTCTGGCCAGGAATCCAAGGCCACCGCGGTCAGGGTTGTTAGCCTGGTTACAAACAGGGGGAAGGTGGTCACTTGGAAGAACAAGCAGCCAAAACGTATCAATCCTGCATCTTCTTCAAAAAGGCTTGCCACCCAACTTTTCAGGCCTGACTTTGTTCGAGGCTGGGTCTCCACTTCACATCCTGGGAGCTGGAACTTCCCTAAAACTGCTCCAGTTTCCTTTTCAGGGGCACAGAGTCTCCAGTCCAGTGTTTTTTCCTGCCTCCCAGCACTGCCTCCAACAGCCTCAGATTATTTTAAAAGCAAAGCCAGGTTAAAAATCTTTACCGTTAAAATGTGCACACTTCGTCCTGGATCTTCGAGGCTTCCCTGCTGCACCAGTGTCCTACTAAAAACAACAACAACCCTACTTCCTGTTTCCTCTCCCCTTGAGAGAAGGGTTCCAATCCTCCCCAATCAGCTGCTCCCTGTACTCAACTCCAAACAGCTGCAGCTGGACTAGAGTAGAGTCTCCACTCCCACATGGGTGTGGCTCACACCTCACATCAAACACAAAGAAACACCAAAGCATGCAATCAATACAAAACAAAATTAAAGTAATGCCAACCGGAAAGCTTAGTGGGGGATTCTCTCCATCCTTTCCCACCATGCTCTGTAACAAAATGAACACTTATCACTTATTTTATTCAACCACAATGAAATAAGCTTTTCAAGTGGAAACAAATGTTTCTCAAAACTACAGTAATTAGTTGTGCATACTTCACATGTTGTCATTGTCTGAGAAAATTACAGAACTATTTGCAACATTTAATGTGGTGACCAACGTTCCCTCTAATGTTTCATGTGTCTGAACACAGAAACTCCCTGAGCGGCCCTTGGACGACTGTGAGCAACAGCAGACGTGTGCACTGTGGTCACGCCAGCATCCAATCCATCCAAGTTACATGTTTATCAAAGTAATCAGATTACTATGGGCAGAAATCTGTGCCATCAGAAACTGAATTTGAATAAGTTCAATTTGAATTTGAATTGTAACTTGAATAAATGCTTTTGAAAACTGAATTTGAATTAGTCTAATGTGAAATTGAATTTATGGTTTGAAAATGAATTGATTTGCTTTGAAACTGCATTTTATCCTTTAAAAATTCATCTCTCGAATAATTTCAGTTTCACTTCTCACCATTCAATTTCAGTTCCAAAATTCAGTTTTTTGGAACTTACATCCGGTTCAAGCGCAGATTAATAGAACTACGTTTTACTAGCGGACCGAAAGTGTTACTGACGGGAATCTACAGCGT
Source organism: Simochromis diagramma (assembly GCF_900408965.1). Taxonomy (NCBI): domain Eukaryota; kingdom Metazoa; phylum Chordata; class Actinopteri; order Cichliformes; family Cichlidae; genus Simochromis; species Simochromis diagramma. Next base: position 113,629 of record NW_024387522.1, read on the forward strand.
CTTGAGCTGAATTAAGACTTCAGAAGTCATTCGTCATGTCGAATGACCAGCGGATAAACTCTCAGCTTGGTAATAAATGTATTACATGTATAAGAACAAGCGTCATGTTAACAAATGATAGCAGTAAGGTAACTTTTCAAGGTTCAAGGTTCAAGGTTCTTTATTTGTCACATGCATAGTTATACAAGTATAACACACAGTGAAATGTAGCCTGACACGCTCCTCGACATGTGCAAAAATTGGGGGGGGGGTGTAGAGGAAGAACATTATATATATATATATATATACATACAGACATATAGTATATACACTGGGTGAATGTGCAGTAGTAGCAGCAAGCAGGTGAATTCTGTATATTAATATGAATAGACATCTGACTATTTTACAGGAGACAATATAAACATATTTAAAATTAAAGGAATTGAAATGTACATTGTGCCTTGGTTTAGTGTCTGGAAGAGAGTCCTGTCTCAGTCAATTATAGATGATGTGAGAGGGCGGGTGTGTGTGTTTAGGGCACGGATGGCTTGGGGATAGAAGCTCCTCTTGAGTCTCTCTGTCCTTGCCCGGAAGATGCGGAACCTTCTACCAGATTGCAGAAGTTGGAACAGTTTGTTGCCAGGATGGGACGGGTCCTTCAGTATCTGCGCTGCTCTAGTCCGGCATCTCCTGGTGTAGGTGTCCTGAAGCGGGGGGAGAGCAATCCTGCAGCAGCGTTCTGCTGTACGGATCACTCTCTGGAGAGCTTTTTGGTCCTTCACACAGCTGTTCCCAAACCACGATGTCATGTTCTGTGTGAGGATGCTCTCCACAGCGCCTGTATAGAAAATCCTGAGGCTCTTTGGAGAGACCCTGAACTTCCTCAGTTGTCGTAGGTGATACAGGCGCTGCCTAGCCTTTTTGGTCTGGACCTGAATGTGGGCAGCCCATGTCAGGTCTGAGGAGATGTGGACACCAAGATACTTGAAGGACTGCACCCTCTCCACTGGAGCTCCATTGATGATAATGGGCTTGTAGTCTCTGTGCTGACCCCTTCTGAAGTCCACCACCAGCTCCTTGGTCTTGCTGACGTTCAGCTGGAGGTGGTTGTCCTGGCACCACGATGCCAGATTCTTCACTTCATCCATGTAGGCCGCCTCATCGTTGTTGGAGATGGCACCCAACACCACTGTGTCGTCAGCAAACTTCACAATGGTGTTGGAGCCATGGGTGGCCACACAGTCTGAAGTGTAGAGGGAGTAGAGCAGTGGCGAGAGGACACATCCCTGAGGTGCTCCTGTGTTGATGGTGATGCTGTTGGAGAAGCACCTGCCCACCCTCACCACCTGAGTTCTGCCAGTGAGGAAGTCCAACACCCACTCACACAGACACAGGTCCATTACTGGTCGCGTTCTTCTGTCAAGGATCGCTGTGTTGCAGGCAGGATGAGGACCCAATCGCAAAACTCACACACACGGGGATGAACTCAAAAAACACAGCTTTATTGCTGGCCACGAGAAACAATACAAAATAAACTAAACTGGGAAAACTAGAGCACAAGGAGAGAGAAACAGGGAAATCCACACAGCATGAGGGAGAACGCGACACAGAACTGAGGGAGACTCAGACATAAATACACAGAGGGTTAACGAGGGAAGTGGGAGCACACGGGGAACACAGGTGACACTGATAATAATCACGAGACATGGCAGGAGTGAACACAACACTGACGGGAGACGGGCGAGGTGAAACAGGAAGTACAGAGGTTCAGACAGGAGGAGAGAGAGCACGAGTAGAACACCAACATAACGGGCAGGGGAGACACGGAATAAACACGAAAGGGGACGAGGGCTCATGAATACACAGAGGGGCACACAGGGGGTGAGAGTCACAAAGGGAAAGCACTCAGGGAACAACACGACAGGGCAACTCAGGAAACAGAGCCTAAACAGGGAACTGAATACAAAGACACATGAGAACTAAGAATACTGGGCCAACATGGCCCAGGACCATGACACATCTACCTCCTGCACCGAGCTCTGACTCACCTGTCAGCAGAACCACCTGCTGATCAACGCCGGGAAAACCAAGGAGTTGGTGGTGGACTTCCGGAGACGCAGACCCACCACACTGACACCGGTGGACATTGAGATAGTGGACTCTTATAGGTACCTGGGTGTTCACCTGAATAATAAACTGGACTGCAGCCACAACACTGATGCTCTTTACAGGAAGGGTCAGAGCAGACTCTACCTGCTGAGGCGGCTGAGGTCATGTGGAGTCCAGGGAGCGCTTTTAAAGACCTTCTATGACTCTGTGGTGGCATCTGTCATTTTTTACAGTGTGGTATGTTGGAGCAGCAGTTTATCGGCAGCTGAGAGGAAGAGGCTGGATAAACTCATCAGGAAGGCCAGCTCTGTTCTGGGATGCACCCTGGACCCAGGGCAGGTGGTGGAAGACAGAAGGACTCTGGCCAAAATAACATCTCTGATGGACAGAGTCTCCCAGCCCATGCATGTAGATGTTGCTGCAGAGCTGCTGCAGTGACAGACTGCTGCATCCTCGATGCATGAAGGAGCGTTTCCGCAGGTCCTTCCTCCCTGCAGCTGTCAGACTGTACAATCTGAGCTGCTCCCAACAATCACAGATGTTTACATCTGCGCTGTAACTGCAATAAGTTAATTAACCGATTCACACTATAACCTGGTTTGCCTCTTATCTGTTGTTATTTTTTATTTAATTTAATAACTGTACAGTACTCTGTTTATAGTAACCATTGTCCTTAAGAAAAAATATGTAAGAAAAATTGTGTATGTTTCTGCTCTGTGTCCTGTTTGTTTGTATATGTGTCTTTTTGGCTGCTGTTACAACCAAATTTCCCCTTGTGGGACAATTAAAGGATTATTCTATTCTATTCTATTCTATTCTCTATTACCCGGGCGGCACGGCGGCTAGCTGCTTCCCAAACAAATACACATGCGCGGCTTGGCACTTGTGCTGTACGTAACAAGTCACGTGACGTGACGCTGCGGCTGTGATTGGTTCGACTCTGCGTTACCTAATTTGGATCGGCTGTTCTTCTTTTTTTTAAGAGGACAAGAGAGATGAGGTCTATTGCAATAGTTTAATTTTTTTATTGAGAAAAAGTTATTTCGCAATACATATCGTTATCGTTCTATCGCCCAGCTCTAGTTCACAGTCAGCTGTAGTCAACTCTTAGACTTTAGAAGAAGTCATGAATCTTCACAATGACACAAACTAACAATCATGGTTGGTCTCTGATGAACTGAGTGTTGGTCAGCGTGAAGTCTGTTTGCTGAGAGTTTCAAAACTCCAAACAGTGAACTGAAGTGCTGCTCTTACCATTTTAGTGATCAGGCTGGATTAGGATTTGGTCCACCTGAACTAGCATATACAGGCAAAGGATGACACGGTGTATTTGAGAAAAAAGAAAGTCCTAAAAAACACCGAAACATGTCTTGAACCCATGGTTTTGAGTTTCTTTGTGGGTTTTTAATCTCCATTTCTGTACACATTATTTGAGTTTTACTCTATCAGTCACATTCTTTCTGTTTTTCTTGATGTCAATAGAAGTATAAAAATGACATTAGTCTGTCTTCCATCAGTCTTTATTTGTATTCTGCCTCGAAGTTCCTACTTCCTAGATTATTTTTCCGTTGAGTCTCTGTGTATCTTGATTATGCAGTATGCAGTCCCCCTCTGTGTTCCTGCTTTTGTTCTCCTTGCTCCCCAGTTTAATTGTGTCAATTTTCTCTTATCTCCTTATTCTCCTCCTGTTTTCTTTTGTTTTTTGTGGTTCTTTGTGTCCTGTGTTTAGTTTATCTTCCTATTAAGCATTATGTTTTCCTCACTTTCTACATGTCCTGCATCTGGGTCTAAATCCTGCCTGCCACATACTATTTGGCATATCAAATATTTATTAAAATTCAATCCATCCATTAATTTTCTCCTGCTCATATGGGGCTGGGTCACGGGGGCAGCAGCCGAAGTATAAAAGCCTTCATGAACTCAGGGCAAACTGCATCCACCCTGCAACCAAGGAGTTTTTTGACTACCTCAGTGACCTAACCCTGTTGATGGGCAAGTTGTGCCCATCATCCCCAGACTCTCAGTTGACAGCCCAGCACCTGCTTTCACCCTAGATTCGCGAACATACAGCCACAAATCTGATGATACGATTACACGTGCATTTATGGACACCCTTATGTTCTGACATGGTGTTCACCATCACTCTCACTTTTCACAGAACGCCGAGCCATCTGGAATACAGGAAGAGCTATGTCAGCTATGCACTTTTCTTTCTTTTTACTACAGCTCAGTGTTCAGCACCATAGTACCAGACATTCTCATCACCTTCATACCCCCCACCACCTACTCCTGGATCAAAGACTTCTTAACCAACTGAACTCAATCAGTTGGTCCACCTCTCTCAGCCTGCACTAAGAACGCAAAACACTGGGTCAAATGACCAAGGACCATGACACTTCAGGAGGCACGACAAGTCCATTTCCCTTCCATTATAAATGTACAAGGTGTGGCAAGGGCGTAGATTTGGCGTGGACGGAAGGGACATGTCCCCACCAATATCCAGTGATTATTGAATTGTCCCCACCAATAATTTGATCAACTTCAATTGCAGGGAACACAAGTGGTTGGTTCCCCAGGGTCAACTCGAAAGGAGAGAGATGGGTGACAGATGAGATCATTAAGTTATGGGCCTGTTCTGAATAATCCTGTCGGTGTAAGTTAGAGGACTTGTTCTGGGTGCAGATTGAACAGGTAGAAACATATTCACAGACATCCTCAGACAGGGATTTCCACCAAAACCACCATCACAGAAACGAGATTGTGTGATTGGCTCATGGATAACGTAAATTTTGGGGTCTGGGCCCAGTGCATTTAATTAGCGCTTTCTCTAGTTTGAACATGGGAGGAGGCCAGGGGTTCCAGTTCCTGGGTCAGGTTCAGCCTGTAGAGCTTCATGGACGGCTGAATACATCTCCCAGGTTGGAGAGCAAAGAACAGGGGACAGGATGGTGGTCTTGGACGTTGCTCAGTGATGGAGTTTTGGCGGTTCAGTGCGTCTGGCTTGATATTCTGAGAACCGGGTCTGTAAGTGATGGTGAAATTGAAATGAGAAAAAACAGGGACCATCTGGCTTGCCAGACATTGAGTCTCATTGCAGCTTGAAGGTGTGCAAGGTTTTTGTGGTTGTGCCACACGATGATTGGGTGTTTCGTCAGAAGCTCTCTATGCCCCACAGGCACAACTAGAACCGCTGGCCTCCTCTCACATCCACACTAAAGCAAGAGCAAAGGGTCCATACCGCATTTTTCACAACAGATTGAAGGTCAAATGCACCCATGTGCTTTTTTTCTCATTGTCTCTTCACTGGTGAACAGAACTGCCCCCATATCAGAGTCTGATTGGTCCACGTCCACAATGAAATGTTTGGAGAGATCTGGTTGAGAGAGAACAGGAGTTGACGAGAAACGCTCGTTGAGATAGTGAAAGGCCACAATAAAAGTCTCTAAAGTCTCTGGTGACATGGCAGTAAAAGTTATCAAAACCAAAGAATCAGTGCCAGGGCTTGCGGGTCTCAGGAGTTGGCCAATCTCTGTCCGCTTGCACCTTTGTCTGGTTGGAAGGGAGATGCTCCTTTTCAACTATGTAACAAAGAAAGGAAACAATGAAAATCACATTTCTCTACTTTAACAAACTTGTTCTCCAATAATCTTTCCAATACTAAGCACACATGATCTCTGTGTTCATCAAGAAAAGATCAAGATATCATCTAGGTAAACAAAAACAAAGGGATGGAGAAAATCTCTAAGGAGTCCATAAGTGACTTGGAGTCATTTTTGACCAGGATATGTCCCTCAATGCACATATTACACAGAAAAACTAGTTCATGCATTTATTACTTCCAGGCTGGATGACTGTAATTCATTATTTTCAGGATGTCCTAAAAACTCACTGAAAAGCCTTCAGCTTATCCAAAATGTACTGACAGGGACTAGAAAGAGAGCAGATTTCTCCTGTTTTGGCTTCCTGTTAAATCCAGAATTCAAAATCCTGCTCCTCACATACAAGGTCTTAAATAATCAGGCCCCATCTTATCTTAATGACCTTGTAGTACCATATCACCCTATTAGAGCACTTCGCTCTCGCTCTGCAGGCCTACTTGTTGTTCCTAGAGTATTTAAAAGTAGAATGGGAGGCAGAGCCTTCAGTTTTCAGGCCCCTCTTCTGTGGAACCAGCTTCCAGTTTGGATTCAGGAGACAGACACTATCTCTACTTTTAAGATTAGGCTTCAAACTTTCCTTTTTGCTAAAGCATATAGTTAGGGCTGGACCAGGTGACCCTGAATCCTCCCTTAATTATTGTTTTTAGTTCGCGGCGCGATATGGCAGCCTGGCTTCTGTCAGTCTGCCCCAGGGCAGCTGTGGCTACAACCGTAGCTGCCTCCACCAGTGTGTGAATGTGAGAGTGAATGAACAGTGGAATTGTAAAGCGCTTTGGGTGCTTTGAAAAGCGCTATATAAATCCAATCTTTATTTATCCAGGTAAAAAATCTAATTTCCAAGAGAGACCTGCCATCGTGGCAACAAAAGTCAAAATACACATACCACATAAGTATGTGTAATATCCCATACAAACACGTGAAAAATATACAAAAGAAGATCAACTTCAGAGTGACATTAAAAACAATCACACTGAGTAAGAGTTATTCTCTCATTCACTTAAGACAGACTTAAAATCTCCCAAGTTAACCAATTCTGATAACTTCAGTATGTTGCAGTAGGCACAGGCTGCTGGGAGACTCCCATGATGCGAGACCACTGATTTTCTTTCCAATCCGATACCGAAGTAAAATTTAGGTTGGTGTCAACGATACTGATCCAATATAGATACTTTGTACAAAAACTTGTTTTATTTATTGTCTCTTTTATTGTATCTCAAATTATAGCATCATAATGATTACAGGACATCAGTCTACTTGTTCTTATTGCTTATTAATAATCATGTCTATATGATTAATAATCATATAGACATGATTATTATACAGCTATATTTTGCATATGACTATGAAAGGTGGAAGAGGAAGTAGTTCCTTCCAGTTTAGATAATCCGAATGATATAGCTTCTTTCCACTAAATGATGCCGTTTATCAACTTGTGAAGGCGTCGATGGCAACAGATTAGAAACTGCCTCTGGCTGGATCAGTAAAAAATACACAAAAACAACCACTAGAGGGCAAACTGCAGAACAGAAAATGCCTAATGCCAGCATAGCTTGAGTTTCAAATATTCATGTCCATGTCTATTATTTATTTTGTTATCCAGTAAAACCCTTTAAAATAAAAAAAAAAAAAGATTTGCACTTTGGGGCAAATTTTCTTGTGTGATTAAATTCAGTTAATCGAGATGAATTAATTACCAAGACTCTAATTAATTAGATTATTTTTTCAATTGAGTCCCACCCCTAGTAATTATACTTAAAGTGTTTTGTGTAATATTGTCAGGGCTGGCTGAAGGAGAACCCAAATGCTGGACTTTTAGAATGGAGAAGTGTGTTTATTTACACAAAAAACAGTGCCAACAGTCCACGGTGTGTGCTTTCCCAATTCCCCGTGCCGTGGTTCCTCTCCGTGATGCGCGGTTGTGCTTCGTCCTCCTTGGTGCCTGTGTTCAACTGTGTACTGCTCCCTCCACACGTCTCGTAATCACCCTGGAAACGAGAGATGCCACAATGAGTACTGTCCCATACACTGGCCGACTAAACACGTTAACCATTCCAACAAGAGAGTATTGAAAACACGAGCTCCACACCAACTGTATTTCTAGTTTAACGATCCCGTGCCCACTGCTGCTCCACTGCCCTCTTAAGTAGAGCCCCTGGATTAGGCAGATCAGCAACAGGTGAGTTATTATCACAGGTGTGGCTGGCTCCAAGGCAGGGACTCTCCAGACCTGGTGGGGGCAGCAAAACTGACACAACAACACACAGGGAAACGAGGAACGAGGAGCAGATCACACCACAACCATAAATGATCATTAATATACCTAATAATTACCTGTACAAACCTTTGACCCAAAGCATGTAATTAATTAACACAAATGTTTGTATTTTTGTTTTTGATGTGTTGCTTTAATGATGATGCCGACTCCCAGAGCAAAGCCAGTGAGAATCAATAAGAGAATCAAATTGATATGTGATACCAATAATGAATCACTACATTCTTATCGATTCACATCGCTAGTAACTTGCTATATCAACCAGTACAACCTACAACTACTCCCTGACCTATTCCACCCCAGCTTTCTCATCTGATCTAGCACTACACCGTAATGCACCATTACATACAAAGTGTTTTGAGTCTGATTTTCCTCTCCTTCTCAGTCACCAAGACTTCACATGCTCCTGAAGAAGTGACCTATGCTGATATCAACATCAGACAGAAGAAGAAGAGGCGAGGTAAGCTGAGTGTAGGCGCTCAGCTGCCATTTTGGGAAGGTTAGAATGAAGTTACTGTTTTGCAGTTTATCACAGGGAAACATGTTTCTGTTTGATCTCTGTTTATTCTTCAGAAAACCCTTCTCTTGGTCCAGATGCAGTCTACTCTGCTGTGAGGACACATGCTGCAGGTACAAAATGCACACACACAAAATTATGAAACATATTGGAAATTCAGTTCAGTTTATGGGGTTAGATAAAAAGCTGTAAAACTAATTAAGCTTACATCTGTGGATGATTATTTGTAATTTTTCTCTAATGATAAAAAACTTATTTGTGAAGAAGTCTCATGAAGTCATTACTAGTTAACGTTAAATGGATGGTTGGCTCACAGAGCTTCTGACTTTTTGTTCAGCCCTGCTACAGAGCTGAAGAGAAACCTGGGGTTGTTCTTATTTTTGTTTTTTTCTGTATGTCTTTGCGGATTGCTTCTGAAAAACAAGGATACCCAATGGATTTACTTTGCCAAATGGATCATCGTGGCATTGCCGTATTGGTCCATTTGGTCGATCTTTGTTTTTATTATTTATTATATTTTATTTTCAGATGTTACAGACGGGACAGACATGAGTGAGAGATAGGAAAGGGAGAAAGAAAGAGGAAGGAAAAGAAAAACAGAAGGGGAGAGGGACAGTGAGAAAGGGGGGGAGAAAAAAAAATCTCCTGGATCACCTGTTGAGAGAAGAATAGAAAACAAGCAAAAAAGACAAAACAAAAAACCAAAAACAAAGCAACATACTAAACACAACACCATCGCATTAATCTAGCTAAGTGTAAACAGCAGTAAATACTGAATATTAAATGTTGTTGTGCAGCACGCAGGACAGATGTGCTTCGAGGTAGCAGCCAAGAAAGGTGTAATTTGGGTCTACGAGCAGTGAACACCTGTGTGCATACCTGTGTGGATCAGCGCGCTTGTATTCCAGAGGTTTCTCCATGTAACGATCTGCTAGGGAGTGTGGGGGGGCCACAGCCCCGTCCTCCAGGGCATGAAGCAGGTATGGAGGAGATCAAAACTCCAGACATCCAGAGGCCCCCAGAACACAAGCATGAGAGCATGAGGGTGGGAATGGATGTTTGTGTCTGTGTGTGCCTGTATGTCTGTGTCTATATGTCAGGTTGGGTATCAGACGCCACCTCTCTGGGGACATCTCAGGCCCTCCAAGGTTTGGAGGCCTATCTCCCCCCACCACCACTTCCCCTGCCAGTGGCGGACTCCCTCAGGTGTCGGTGCGTTGGTGGTTCTTTGTGTCCGGGGATGGGCGTCCGGGTACACACCGGCTCACTCCTTGGCGGCCGCTTATCGGGGCCTGGAGCCTGGGGCTCGCTCGGGCCCCTTCGGAGGTGGGGTGCCCCCGGCCTCTCGGCCTGGGGCTCGGTCACTCAGGCACAGCTGGCGGCCGGCGGAGCTCACGGGCGCGTCACTGCAACCCCCCCTGGCTTCTGCTCCGCGGCTGCTGAGTGAGCCCTCATCTGGGACTCTCCTCAGCTGTTTCTGGGACAGTGGCGCGGCTGCCCCTCTGTTGGTCTTCCTTGGTCTCTTGTGTTCTTCCAAACTGTGTTCAAAGCATTCAAAAGTAAACAGAGTGAATCCACGTGTCCTACCACGTCTGATGTGTGCATTGTGCTACATGCCACTGTGATGGTCCCGTTTCCAATATCTCCTTCTTGTCCCACCATGTGAAAGCATCGTCACTCCAAAAGCTGCATCCAGAAATCCTCTTCATTGTTCTGATGTATGCAGTAAAACATGCTTGATGGGCTGTGATGCATCTCCAATAAGCCATACTGTGTGCATTTTTATTTTAAAACTAAACCAATAAACTTTCCTTTCATACAAAACAAATAATGGATGTATTAACTTACATCTTTGTAATAAGGACTTAAAGGTGAGGTAAAGTAACATGCAAAAATCACAGTCCATAGAAAGGTTTGCAAGAAACCACTCAGACAACTCCCCTTTGAGTTCACCCGTGTCAGGTAAATAACATGCGATCACACCCCCATGCAGTCAGCTGAGGTGCAGGAAAACACCTGCACCACCACAAGAAATAAACAAACCTTTCACTTTGACTCTCACAGGTCCATTTCTTTAGCTGAGTGTCAGTGTTTCTGCGTGACCTTGTTTCTCTGTTCAGTAAATCATCATCTCTCTCTCATTCACAGGCCCTTCTGAGGTCACTTATGGCCAAGTTCAAATCAGATCTCAGAGACCTGCGGGCAGAAATACTGGTAACCTCTGCAACATCCACTCATACATAGACCATAGGATGAAATCATTGGTGATTCTGGCTCCTTTGAATCAGCTTTTGGAGTGGTTTTCACAAAGGAGCAAATTGTTTCATTGTAAACGTGGTTAAAGAAGATTACACTGTCTGCCGACAGTTGACCAGGGCACATACACCCACCATTAGGTACACGCTGAATGCTTCCTGACTACACATGCATTTGTTCAGGAGAAATTTAGGAGAGGACTCCATGACAACACCACATTAGTAACAATTTGGGACTTCCTGTTACTGATATCAGTGAGACACATTTTGCTTTCCAGGTTGCAGGGTATCTTCTTTAAGGTGCACGTTTGTGTTAATCTTTGTGTTCAGGAGTCGAGTACTCCTGAATAGAGGCTTTTGTTTTGTGAGGAGCTACAGTATTCTTGGTAATGTGCAGTTTGTATGGCCCCCATGTGCTTGTATGCATGCCTGACAGCATCATAGACATGGACCTCCTTGGTTTTAAGTCAGCTGAGCTTGGGGGCCAGTAACAAGTAACTTTCATTCTTTCACTCAATAACTAATAGCAGTCAGGCTGCTGTTGCCTAGCCTGTAGAGTTCTGTGTGACCCACATATCTGTTACAGGCCTGACTGACTGCTGGATCAGTCAGTTAGTACAGGAAACCTAATGGACCGGCCATTCATTTAAAGGGTCTAAGTTTCTGATTCCAAGGAGTGTTCCCCAACAGATAATGAAGGAACTGGACTGAACCAGTGAGGAGACTCGCCTAGCTCTAACTGCCCATCTCCAGTTATGAGCCTGTTCCCTCTGACAATGACTGCCTGATGTCTGTGAAGGTTCTCAGTGAAGGTTCTCAGTGTGAAGGTTCTCAGTGTGAAGGTTCTCAGTGAAGGTTCTCAGTGAAGGTTCTCAGTGTGAAGGTTCTCCATGACTGCCTGAGTAACCTTGCAGGTCAAGAGCAATTTAGCATGGGCAATGTAAATGCTTTAGCACATAGTAAGAATCACTTAATTGAATCACCAGAATTGTATCCTAATCTCATAAATGAACTCTATACTGATGCTGATCTCTTTTATTGGTCTTGAGATGAATGAGAGAGGAGGGGATGACGTACATTCTGGTGATAAACTCCTTTCCATCCTGTGCGCAATAATATCCATGAGGAAAGCAAAAAGCCCTCCAAGTCTTTTGAGACAACAATTCAGCAAACGTTATTTTTATAGATCCAATTGTTATGTTCACAGTGGTTGAACAATGATTTGTCACATCTCACTAAAATCTTCTGATGTTGCTCTCCAGTCCTCATGCCCAGGAAAGTACAGGACGATCTTCGACTCATCTTAAGAGCACTCTCTTATACTTATTGGCCTCGCTTGCTTTCTCTTTTTGAAACTATTACAAATCTTGCCTACTCCTTATGATTACTCCTCTCTTACCTCACCCTGAATCCTTCACTGCTATTGGTACTGTCAGGGTTCCTGGGTGGTTCACCCGGTGTTTTCAGTTCATGTTCAGTCTATGTTCCACAGACACTACAAATGCTGTACAGCATTTCTATTCTGTCACTTATTTTTCAGGCTCTGTCCCCAAATATTTTTGGACTTATCTGTTATTTGGGTGGAGTTCTACTACTCTACCAGTCGTGAAAGATGGCCGACCTCGCCTGAGCCTGGTTCTGTTGGAGGTTTCTTCCTGTTAAATAGGAGTTTTTATACATAACTCTCACGCATAGCCCAAGATGGATGCCTCAGGGGGTATATGAGGTCCATACCTTGCCCAAGGGCATTTCAATATCTAGAGGCAGGAGTTGGTGATTGTACCACCAACTTCCTGATAAGTCCACAATCCTCTCTACATCCTGAGCAACAATATATCTGCGACTAGAGGTGGTAACTAGTGAGGAGTGTAAGGACTCTTTCCAGGAGGTGACTGTGTTAGCTGTACTACAACACACCTTATTAGCTAATTACTGAAGAAAAAAATGATTTCACATTTGTCTAATGTACATTTTTAGATGCTTGAACATAAGTAAGGACCATTTCTACAACGGCTAGATGACTAAATTTGCCTTTTTGAATTATCTCAGTTTCCTGTCAGTGTTTCCAAAGGACTAATGGACTTTATTATAACCTAATCAAAAGAGTCTCTGTACTTTTACCCACGAGTAAATGATTTTACTGTAATATTAATAAATCTGCTGCAATAATACTTTTAGAATCTTTAAAAGTGGATTTCATGATGTCAGAGCCCACTAAGGCCACTCCCGATCTCTTGTTATGAATTGACTCTATAAATAAAAGTCAAGTGAATGAATCTGTACTCTATGTTGTGTTACAGAGTACCCAGCTGATCCAGATGTTGTGTACTCATCAGTGAGAGCAGGTACCTCAGAAGATCCAAATATAAATACGTTAATGTATTTGTATAAAGACACAACTGATCCAGTGTGTTTCATCCACACAGGAAAATGAAGATGGACAGCTGGAGGAGCTTCACGTCTTTCCAACCTGAATCTTATTTTGAGTGTAACTCGATTCTGCCAGATATGCTGCTTGTTCTGCTTTGTTTCACCACCTTGCTCATCTCCTTTATAGTGTAGCTTCTTCCTTTCAGCACAAGTTTAGATCTATGAGTACTTTGACAGTGAGCCACAGTGCATTTTAAAGAGTGCATATCTTGAGAATCCACTTCTGATTTGTTATGAGATTTTTATAAACTCTGAGGTGTAAAATTTTCAAATCTGAAGCCCCCAGACTCTCTGGCAACTGGACCGTCTCCAGCTTTAAAACCACTGAGAGCATCCTGGCTTTGAGAAAACAGATAACCAATAGGACTTGAGCTAAATATTCAAGTCACAACCCCTTGCTGATCATCTCTTTGTCTGTCAGCGCTAAGCAGAACATCACAGCTTAGTGTGCAGCAGTATTTAAAATGTTTTCTCTCAGTTCAACTGTAGGGCTGTGAGCTGCTCTTATACATCTGTCTGCAAAGAGGAATTGATGCAGCTGTCTTAGTCATAGCCATCAAACAGACAAGCTGCTGCTACCTCGATTAACAAACTAATTCAGAATCAGACTGATGTGCTGAGCAGGTTTTATACTTTCCACTTCCATGTTTCTTGTTCTCTGTAACGTAAATCGAATCCTTGTAAAGACATCTGCATACCTGTCTGTTTTCTGTGCTTGTTCACAGTCATGCTTAGAGAATTTAGATTGCAATGCACCAACAACATTTAGTTATCTATTCCTTTGTTCAGAATACATAAACTATAAAATACTTTTGTTGTCTATGTTGTTATTGAACAATAGCAACAAAATAAGAAAGCCGGGAAAAAGAGCAAAGAAATGTGGCCTTTGCTACCCCTGAATTTGGACACAGCCTATATATACTCACACAGGTAATAAGGACATGGGTCGTATCCTTTGTGTCCTACCATATCCCAGGATTCATTGCGGGCGATACAGAAGGTTGTTTGTCTGACAACGATGGCAGTCGAAGCAGGAGAGGAAACCACTTTCAAATGTAAGTATATGATAATCTTTTGGTACTGTTACGTAAACCAGTTACACCCCAGTTCTTTTCCCCCTCAGGTCTCCAGAGACCACACCGGACCCAGTAGCATGCACCTTCTGGAAGAGGTTGCCCTTGGCCATCGGCCTCTTGTTGTCTTACTTTTACAGCTAAACATGTAGAGAGTCTCCTGCAAACCTGCTTCTAAGTAATGACAATTATGAGCTCCCCTCACCCAAGCTACACTCAATTCTTCTCTTTCCTATCTGTTCCGTCGGTCCTAGCATCCCCCAACTGTAGCTTCCTGTCTCCGTTTATGACAGGCTGACCCCCAGTGTCCATAAATTCCTCTACACAATTACACACACTCTCAGGTCTATAACTAAAGCAAACTAAAACACACAGACATTCACAAATCCTTTCCTATTCCTCTGATCGACAGCTGGACCCCCTCATCTAAGCAAAGTCAAGCACATTATATTCTAATTATGTTTTCTTTAATAATGGTAACCTAGCTTGTATGGTGGGTCCTGCAGTTTTTCATGTATTGCTCCTTACATACAGCCAGATTTAGATTTTTTCTGAATGAACCTTTTTGTGATATGTTTTAGGGACCAAAGAGCAAATGGCTCAGTTTATTAAAATGAGAGGAGAAAATCATCACCTCCTCACTGGGGTGAAGAATTGGGCCACTGTGGTGTGGAGGTACAAGAATAAATCAATTTACACATCATATTCATACGAGGATGTTTTTTTTTTTTGTTTTTTTGTTTTTAACTTTTATTTAACTTTTTTCCCCAACAAATATAAGACTGGTTCACATCCAAAATAATAACACTACACAGCACTAGAATATTACAACATTATGTCCATAACTGTTGTCCTCTAGGATCCAGTTTATAGGTTACTCCCAGTGCTTCCGGTGGTCTCTTCCATTTGTCCACAAAAATTCGGGAGCTCCCATCAATATGATGTCCCAGCCTGATCAGAGTCATAACTTCAATGATGAGCGACTTCCATAGAGAAATGGAGGGAGGCTCAGCCCCCACCCATCTCAACATAATGCTTTTCCTGGCCAACATTAACAGTGACTGAATTACATGCTCATGTTGTACCAGTGAGACAGGAATATATCCCAATATACACATTAATGGGTTTTCTGTCACCTGCTGACCAATGGCTGTACTAATATTGGCGCAGACCTCTTTCCAAAATGACTGAATAATAGCACATTCCTACAAGCAGTGGAATCTAGTGCCCACTCTGACCTTACACTTGAGACAATTCGGAGATGTTCCCATATTATACTTACTATAAATATACGGAGAAATATACACATTGTGCAAAATGTTGTACTGCAGTTCTTTTAATCGGTTACAAACAGAGATTTTGGATGGAAGGAGCAAGATTTTGTCCCATGCCTGTATATCTATTTCACATTTAAGCAGCGTCCCCCAAGATTTTCTCAACCATGCCAGTTTATCCACGATTAGGGCATAAATCTCTGAATAAAACTTTGATACAAAATGTTTATGCTCCCTATTATCCAGAAAAAATTTCTCCAACCGAAAAGAGGCAGTTGAGATTCGTAATGTTTTAGCATTTTTTAACACATAATTTCTCAATTGCAAATACTTATAAAACTCAGTCTTTGACATAGAATACTGGGACTTCAGGGATTCAAATGATTTAAACTCACCATGTTTAAAGAGGTCATAAAACCTCTTTACACCTACTTTATGCCATCCCACAAAGCTCGACCCTATGTTTTGTGGCAGAAGGTCTGGATTATTTATAAACGTTGACAAGATATTAAACAGAAGACTACTGTTAAAATTTTTTCTCAGTTTTCCCCACGTCCACATAGCATTATATATCAGTGGGTTATGCTTTATTACGTGAGGTAAGTCATTTAGACGTTTCCCTAAGAAGTTAACAGGTGAGGATGGTTTACATAATACTTCCTCAATATTTAGCCATGGCAGATCAGAATGTTCATGTATCCAGGAAGAAAGAATCCTCGCTTGTATTGAGAGGACATAATTTTCTATGTTTGGCACTCCCCACCCGCCCAGATCTTTCGGTAACTGTAGTGTCTCCAATTTAATTTTGGGTTTTCTTCCTGCCCAAATGAAATCCACCATAGCCTTGTTAATTACTTTAATATCTTCTGATTTCAAGATTGCAAACAACATGCCTGTGGGATATAATATTTTCGGTAGGATTACCATTTTAATGAGATTTATTCTTCCCAAAAATGATATCGGAAGTGACCTCCATCTTGTCAGCATCTCCCGAAGATCTTGAACCATTCCATTAATATTTTCTCTATATAAGTGACCAACATTTGGTGTAACTTTAACTCCCAAATATACAAAACCTGATGGTGCCCAATGAAAAGGTTTAACATATAAAGGTTCATTATCCCCTCCACTACACAAAGTCATTATAACAGATTTATCAACATTTACTTTGTATCCAGATATAAGACCAAAGTCCTTGATACACCTAATGAGAACGGGTAAAGAGTTAGCAGGGTCAGTCAGTGTCAGAAGAATATCGTCTGCATAAAGCAGAATTTTATGTTGTCTATCCCCAATTTTAACTCCAAGAACACTTGGATTTTGTCTAATGGCCATGGCCAAGGGCTCGATGGCCAAAGCAAATAATAGTGGTGACAATGGGCTACCTTGTGCTGTACCTCTGCTCAGTGAAAATGGGGAAGATAACAAGCCGTTAGTTAACACAGATGCTATTGGCGATTTGTATATAATTTTGATCCACCCCAGAAAGTTTTTTCCAAACCCAAATCTTCTCATTATTTCAAACATATATTCCCATTCAATTCTATCAAATGCCTTTTCAGCATCCATAGAAACAACAACCCCAGAGATCTGATAAAAATTAAAAAAACAAATAATATTAAATAGGCGTCGAGTATTATTGTAAGAATTCCTCCCCTTAATAAAGCCTGTCTGATCAGCATGCACGATAGAGCACATTACTTTTTCTAGCCTAAGAGCCAGTATCTTTGAAAGTATCTTATTATCAGCACCAAGAAGGCTAATAGGCCTGTAAGATGAGCATAACTCCGGGTTTTTATCTTTTTTAGCTATCAATGTTATATTAGCCTGGTACATAGATTCTGGGAGTTTCGATTCTTCAAGTGCTTTATTAAAAACCCTTAATAATAAACTATTTAACTTCATTTTCATTACCTTAAAAAATTCTACTG
Organism: Simochromis diagramma; assembly: GCF_900408965.1. Lineage (NCBI taxonomy): Eukaryota > Metazoa > Chordata > Actinopteri > Cichliformes > Cichlidae > Simochromis > Simochromis diagramma. The sequence goes on from NW_024387522.1 coordinate 131,128, forward strand.
GGAAACCATCTGCCCCAGGACATTTCCCTGACTGGAGTGCAGATATAGCTTTATCCACCTCTATCATTGTTATGGGTGACTCCAGCAGGCTAACCTGATCTTCAGAAAGCTGAGGGAATACTAAGTCGTTTAGGAAGAAGCCTGAGTTAAGCCTTGTTATGTCCATCTCAGATTGATATAGGTTTGTATAGAATTCTCTGAAGCACTCATTAATCTGACGGTTTCCTACTTGTCTTTCACCATTCACATCCACAATAGCTGTGATAAAGGAACTTGATGGAGTATTCCTTGCAAGACGAGCCAGAAAGCGGTTAGGCTTACTAGCTGATTCAAAAAGCCGTCGTCTGGCAAGAAGGACGTCTCTTTCAGCCTTTCACATTATCAAATTACGCAAAGATGTCCTGGCAATATTAAGCTCACTTAATGTTTCAGCTGATTTTGTTACATAGTATTGTTTCTCCAGCTTTTTGATATTATTCTCGATCTCTAACTGCCTTATTAATCGTTGCTTCCTTTTATGACTTGTGTATGAAATAATCATCCCTCTCATGTAAGCCTTATAGCTATCCCATAAAGTTCTTGTGTCTATCTCCTCTTTATCATTTATTTCTAAGAATAATGTTGTTTGCTCTGTTATGAAATGTATAAATTTCTCATCCAAAAGAGACAGTGTGCTCATCTTCCAAGACCTAGAGCGCTCAATATGTCTCATGGGTTGAATGATTAAGACCACAGGAGCATGGTCAGAGAGACCTATATGACCAATATTTACCTGCTGAACTAACTGACTGATACACTTGGACATAAAAATATAATCTATACGAGATGCTGACAAGTGAGGGTTAGAGTGGAAAGTGTACTCCTTAGATAGTGGATTATAGTGTCGCCAGACATCTATAAGGTCAAGCTCATTTATAATTTGCCAAAGGGCTTTGGAGTTTTTGGTCAAGATAGATTGTGGGGGAAATTTATCCATTTTAGGGCATAAAACACAGTTAAAGTCACCCGCTAATATTATATTAGCACAGTCCATGTCCACTAATTGACTAAATAATACCGTATAAAATTCGCCATCCTGTGCATTCGGCGCATATATATTACCTAGGAGAACAGTTTCCCCATGCAACATCCCTTTAACCAATATATATCTTCCTTCATTGTCCTTGTGAGTGGCTGTAACATTGAAGGGAAGATTTTTGTGTATAAGGGTAATAACCCCCCTTTTATTTGTGGAGTAGGATGAGAAAAAAATTTGACCAACCCATTCTCTACAGTATTTTCTGTGTTCATCATCTGTCAAATGGGTTTCTTGCAAAAAAGCAATGTGAGTCAAATCTTTCTTCAGAGAATTTAAAATGGACTTTTTTTTCACCACATTGTTGGACCCTTTAACATTCCAAGTACTTATCTTAACTGACATATAGGAAAAGTAATGTATATATTGTGCTGTTTACATATTTAACCAAATCTACATTTGACCAGTCTGAGCCTATTAACCAAAATAATTGAGCATAAAACAAGAACACTGGTTCCCAGCAAAACCTGAACACAAAGCCTGGAAACCTCAACCCTCCCCAACACAAATAACACAAAATAACAAAAAATAAATTACACATCTAGATGTACCCTACTCTAAAGTACAGCTGTGGGGGGCCACAAACGCGTAACATCCCTGCACTGGAGTGTATGTCAAAAATCAAAGTATACTCTATATCTTAGCTCGTTATCAATACTATAATGCTGTAAGCCTCGAGTTTGTAACTTACATTACAATGACGCTGTCGTGCACCAACAGTTTATTTAGGTCTTGGCAATTTGCTCACATAGTCCTTGACGTCCTGGGTGGTCGCGAGGGAGATGCTGGTGCCATCGGGGTTAAATATTTTAATGATGGCTGGATAAAGGAAGGAATATTTGATCCCCACCTCTCGGAGAGCTTTACGCGCATTCGCCGACTCCTTTCTCTTTCGAGCCACCTCGGCGGAGAAATCCTGATAGAAGGATACTTTTCCTGCCTCTGTGTTTACGGTACCTTTAGCCCTGGCAGCCTGGAGAATCCTCTGTGTATCGGTGTAGTAATGAAGCCAGACCAGTACTGCACGTGGTCCCTCCGTGCCGGTAAGCCTCATAGGTGGTCCAGTGCGATGGGCTCTGTCGACTGTAATGGCACCCTGTTGAAGGCCCAGGACTTCTGGTATCCATTTTTTTAAAAAGTCCACTGGTGCTCTGCCCTCCGCGCCTTCCTTTAACCCGACAATCCTCACGTTCTGCCGCCGGCTCTGATTCTCAAAGCTTTCCAGACGCTCCATGGCCTTCTTAAGCTGGGTCTCGAGAGCGGCAATACGTGGCTCATTTGTAGCCGTGACATCTTCCAAGTCCGAGACCCGCTGCTCCACTGTTTCCATTCTTTCTATCAGATTGTCGAATTTCTCAGTGAGCTCGTTTATTGGCTTTATGACTTCGGATATCTTGATATCCATATACTTAGATATGTTAGAGGTCACCTTGTCCACAATCACGTCATCCCGCAGTGTACTTAGTGCATCCTCAGCGTCGCACATGGTCTCCTTTTCGGGGCAATTGCTAGCTACCAGGTCACTGCTAGCTTTTGCTTTGACTCCACGTTTGCTCATTTCTCTCTTTTTGCTTGATCCAGGGTGTGCGAAAAACTCGTCTAGAGACATTATATAGATATTCGAGGCAACTTGTTGGGGATGGTTTTACTAACCCTCATGCTCTACAGAGCCTGTGATGTGCAGACGTTATTCCTCTGGTGTTCTGCTGGGAAAACTTTTGGATTTAGGGATTAACATAGTTGCCATGGTTTCCTCTCTTCTCTTATTTGTTGTGTGCGATCAGGACAATTCTAGAGAAGATGTGCCTGCAGGGGAAAGTCCCCCCTCACAGGCCAGAAAGAAACGGGATAACTTAAAACTCCAGGGCTAAGCGCAGCAGTGGGTGACCAAAACGAAAGAGAATCAAACACTGATAAGGAAGGGGATTGGCCACCCACAACAGGGAGGAAGGGGAGAAGGGATCTGGACAATGAGCTGCAAGACCTCATCAAAGGGAGGCAGAGGAAAGAAGGGCGCAGGACGGGACGGGATGGACAGACTGTTTTCCATTCTTTAACGTTTCATTCCGACGTGGCAGGTGTTTCCTTCTAATCTTTTTGCTACATTGTGACATTTGTGTTGTCAATTTAAAGTTGTATGTTCTCAATAAATTGATTGAAACAAACAGTAATTGTCACTGAATCCATTTTATTAACATGTATGAACATAATGCTAACTCTGGATGATTGGAAATGGATGTTTAGTCAATAACAATGGAGTACATGTCAACCAGAGATGGCAAGTAACGCGTTACTGTAATCTGATTACTTTTTTCAAGTAACGAGTAAAGTAAGGGATTACTATTGCAAAAACGGTAATTAGATTACAGTTACTTTCCCGTAGGAACGCTGCGTTACTGCGTTACTAAAACCGTGATTTTTTGCGAGAATGTCTCATGACAGTGACGTAAGCGAGTGCGCCGTTAGTGACAACAGCTGTGTGCAGATCAACAATGGATCACATATCGATTGTGGGAGAGAGTATGAGCATGCAGCGTTTAAAGCGTGGAAGTACTGACCTTACTTTGAGTTTGATTCCATAAAAAGTGACAAAAACATTAGCGTCCGCTGTGCGTGGGAAGAAAACTTCTTTTTACAGCGAACAAAACCCCTAAACTTCCAAGCAAGCACCGAGTAGCTACGACGTAATGGGAAACTCACAGAGAAACTCGCGGATTCTTCCACTGACCGCGGCACACCTGCACCAGGGTAAACCTCCGCCTACCCCACTCCTGCTTTACAGGTGAAAATAGAGCAACAGGACCGCTGACTCTTTGACTTTATTTATTTTCTGCTGTGTTTTACTTGCATCTATTTGAAAGACTGAGTGTAAACACAAAAAATATTTTATTTTATGAGCTGGAATGTGCAGAAAATAGGTTTAAATGTTAAACAAATTTCTTCCAGTCAGAGAATGTTGCATATAATTAAATTTTTGCTTGATGCATAAAGTTAAAAGATTAAAACTAATAAAACAAGTTTAAAAAAAAAGAGACTTTTCCATTTGATTACATTTTGTATGATGGATTATGTAGAAAAAGTAGAATTGGGCTGAAAAATCTATCGCTTTATCACCTATTCAGGTTGTAAATCATGTTTTTAAAAAGTAACTAAGTAACTAAGTAATTAATTACTTTTGAAAATAAGTAATCAGTAAAGTAACAGGATCACTTTTTTGGGGAAGTAATCAGTAATTAGTTACTGATTACTTTTTTCAAGTAACTTGACCAACACTGATGTCAAGAACAACAAAACAAGAATATTTGTAAGGCACCAACAACATATGAAGACAGAATAAAATATTTACAGCTATTCATAGTTATTCCTGGACCGTCTCTTTAACAACTGTAATAGATTACAGGAAGTCTCTGGCAGTGTTGCTGAATCTGCCGGAGCAAGATCAGACGTGGATGAGGTGCAGCAACTGAGACCTGCGGTTTGTCTGGTGGGCGAGTGGAGAATCACACAGGGTGGTCTGCAAAGAGAGCTTTAGGATGCTTCCTCCCGCTGTCCACTGCATCGTCCATCCACAGGGTTTGCAGGCCTCACTCGACGGCTGCCACACCACTAAGAGGTTTCAGAAATATGCAAGCAGGAGATGGTGGATGCTATATTACTACTTGTATAATACTTGTAACTCTGTAGAAGACAACAGTTTGACAAAGTACTAGATTCCAGAAAAAAAAAGAGATAAAATTTCAGCTGCCTGTTAATGGTAGTCATGATTTACTGGTACCTCCTCCAGGACTGACACCTCAGACGACAGTCGGTCTCGTCAAGGAGCACCCCTAACTGCCTCCAAACCTGCCTTCCCCTCCTCATCCTCTGCTCCATCTTCCACGGGCTCATCCTCTGGGGCAACAATTTCACCAATGCTGAGGCAGATGTTGTGAAGGATGGCACATGCTGTTACAACCGTAACCGTGAACTGTGGAGCCGCAGAATTGTGTTGTTTGTGCTGGAACTAAGCTGCACACAGCTGATGTTTGCCAGGAAAATATGACGGATTAACTTTACTTACCTTCGCACGGAGACGATCACCTGACACCAAAATCAGGAAAGAGAAGTAAAACATGAATAAGGAACAAAATCTCCCGAGTTGTGTTTCTGGGAAAGTTCAGCATCAACACAGTCAGGATCCATTAGGAGATGATTATAGTTTCATCTTTAGAAGCTTGTGCACATCTTAGAGGCCTTAAACCATCATCAGTGCTCCAGAATTGCCCCAGAAAGCATCAGTGTCCAGTTATTGAGCTTATAAAATGAGCTGTTTGTGGTGTACACTGATGCTTTGAATTCAAACTTGTGTCACTATTATATTAAAGAATTCACTGTTATTTGACTTTTTTCAGCTGAGCTGTGTCTGAGTTTATGCTGTTGAAGAGAAGGGACTCTCAGCAGTTGTTTTTTAAGCCATTAAAGTCAAACTGATGATCAACTCTGTCACACTGATACTTTAAGTAAAAGGGAGAAAACATTCCACCTTAAAGGTTGCAGGTAAATGAAACACTCGCAGCAGGAAGTGAGTTTTTTCTCTCGACACATACCAAGTGTAAATGTGTGTGTTAGTGCCGACATAAGACATGAGCTCACAGTCAGTGTTTGTGTTCCTCTTTCAATCACAGCGTAAGGACCGCAAAGCGCTATACACTACATTCAGTTGTTAGATTTGTATTGTTGATTGTCATTTATGCTTAGAGTTGTATAATCAATGTCATGTTGGCAGAGGTTTGATCCTTAATAGTCTGCAAAGGCTTTGTGTGCATTCCAGAGTGTTCTGGCATTCACAGCCACATCCTGGGAGCAGGTGAGAGGTCGTACCTGCTCTTATTGTTTTATGGTAGGATAAACGTAGCTATGTCTGTTTTACTCTAAGTGCCTGTTGTTTAGATGAACTGCTGGACTTCCAGACCAGCAGGTTTAGGGAAGTCGTTTATGGGGTCACACTCTGACCACACACACACACACACTCACAGGCAAGGTACTCTTTGTTTGTATGTAGATGTCATATGTTAATGAACCTATGTATAATCACGTAACCTCAATAAAAGAGCAGTGTTACGGGGGAGCGAACGAGAGCAACTGGGGTCAAGCGAAGGAACGGTGGTTGTCCGGTTCTCTCCCGTGCACGAGAAACATGAAGAACTTTGCCTACTCGTGTCTTGCTTTGCTGTGTAGTTAAATTGTCTTTTAAATTGACTTTTCAAAACTTCTGGAACCAGCTCCTTCATCTACTCAAGAGTGGAGCTGCTGGCACTAAACACAAAGACACAGACCGGCAAGAGACACAACATCCCAGCCGAGGAATTACTGCCCACATAGCATATCTGGCCCAGATATGGTATCAAGCCGGCACTGTTGGCTGACTTCTGGCATGATAAGACGTATGCCATCTAGATATGGGCCAGGCCTGGCATAGATGGCACTGTCTATGTGCCATCTATGCCAAACTCTGGCCCGCGGGCCAAATTTGGCCCGCAGCCTAAATACATTTGGCCCTCGAAGCCATACCAAATTACTATCAGAGCTGGCCTACTGGTATTATACAGCTAATATATATATTGTTTGGTATTAAGCTTTGCTTGTTCCATATTCAGCTTTTCAGCAAAACTTGTTTGAGTCCATAAAAAAAGATTCATTCTTATATCTGGAGGAAGATTTTTTTTTCAATAAATATTAATGTTAGCCCGCGACTTTGTTCCAGTTTTGAATTTTGGCCCACTGTGTGTTTGAGTTTGACACCCCTGTTCTATGTGATATCAACTCTTCACTGGCATCTGGTATAGTTCCGGTTTATTTTAAAAACGCTGCTATTCTCCCACTTTTAAAACAACCTCAGCTTGACCCCTCTCTTTGGAGCAGCTACAGACCAATCTCTAAGTTACCGTTCATTGCTAAGCTTCTAGAAAAGGTTGTGGCTCAGCAGCTTATGGCAGCTCCTGATAAACATGGCAATTACGATAAGTTTCAGCCCAGTTTTCGTCAATCTCACTCCACGGAGACAGCTCTTCTTAGGGTCTCAAGTGATATCTTGATGAATAATGATGCAGGTAAATGCTCTGTTCTACTCATGTTGGACCTCACATCAGCTTTCGACACAGTTGACCATCACATCCTCATTGAAAGGCTGAAAAAAATGGGTTGGTGTATCTGGAACTGCATTAGAGTGGTTCTCCTCTTATCTCCATCACCGATCCTTTTCTGTGGCAGTCTCCGATTTTAGGTCATCCTCTACCTCCCTTACTTATGGTGTCCCTCAAGGGTCAGATTTGGGGCCTTTATTGTTTTTAATTTATCTTCTCCGCCTCCAGCATATAATGGGCTCTTTTGAGGACATTTCTTATCACTGTTATGCTGATGATATTCAGTTGTACGTTTCTTTTAAGCCCCAGGATTTATCTAAGCTTCAGCGTCTGAATGGTTGCTTAGATTCGATCAAACGTTGGATGGCTGCAAGTTTCCTCCAACTCAGCGAGGGGAAAACCAAAGTCCTCGTATGCGCCCCTGATAGGTTTCTATCGCAGATAGTGAAAGCCCTCGGTCCTCTCTCACTCTATGTTAAATCCTCAATCAGGAATTTAGGTGTCACCATTGACTCGAGTCTCACATTGGATGGGCATGTGAAATCTCTGGTTCGGTCTTGTTTTTATCATTTAAGAAATGTGGCTAAGCTAAGCCCGGTTTTATCTCGATCTGAACTGGAGATTGCTATACATGCATTTATCTCGTCACGCTTGGATTATTGTAATTCGCTGTTTATGTGTCTTAGCAAAGGTTCTCTGGATGGTCTGCAGGTTGTGCAAAATGCTGCAGCTTGGCTTTTGACAAAATCCTCCAAGTACTCACATGTGACACCGTTGTTATCTCAGCTACACTGGCTTCCTGTTAAATTTAGAGTCAATTTTAAGATCCTGGTCTTGACCTACAGAGCTGTGCACGGACTGGCACCAGCCTACATCTTTGATCTGCTACAGCCCGATGTCCCCAGCAGGTCTTTGAGGTCATCTGATCAGGGCTCACTTGCTATAAAAAATACTAAGAGGAGGACTGAGGGTGACAGAGCTTTAGCCACTGTGGCCCCGAGACTGTGGAACTCTCTCCCCCAAACATTAAGAACTGTGGACTCAGCAGCTGTTTTTAAAAAACAACTCAAAACTCACCTTTTTAAAACTGCTTTTGGTTAATTTTTTGCCTGTTTTATTTTCTCTTTTTAAATCTTTTTATGACTTGTAATCTTATGTGCAGCACTTTGTGATTCTGTCTTGAAAGGTGCTATATAAATAAAAATTTATTTATTTTATTTATTTATTTTGGACAGAGAGGACAGATGGTTTGAAAGAGGAGTGAAAGAAGCATCTATGTCCACTGTGAGCGACCATCTTTGAACAGAGGCGGGGTTTACGACACCAACTCTCTGCCATCTATAATCCAGTTTTGAGATGCCTCCCCAGACGCCTTAACGCCACACCTGTTTTCAGACCTTGGCTTGTGTTTAGGTAGAGGATCATCAGGGGGTCCTTTTGTCCCTCTGTGGGGGGAAACTCCCACTAGGTTTATATCTGGGACTCTCCACCATTTGACCTTAGAACTGAAGAAGCTTCTCGGATGAGAGGTGAAACGTCTTCAAGCAACTTAAAGAAGTCCAGACGCTTTTCTTTGCAAGCTCCTTTGACAACGATGACCTGGATGACTGAGAACCTTCACAGACACTTGTGTTGATTTAATTTCTTGATTTATCATTGATTTCTTTTCAAACTGTTATGTAACTTATTTATCGATGCTATTTATTTTCTTGGTTAAGAATTTGATTATTCCTATGGGGTAAAGAATAGGATAATTATAAGCCACAAGGCTTCAGCCTATTCCTTTTTCAATTACTGTATGATTGAGCACTTTTATGTAAAATGATAATCTGTGTTGTTGTTGTTCAATCAATCAATCAGTCTTTATTTATAAAGCACTTTTCATACAAAAAAAATGTAGCACAAAGTGCTTTACATAGTTAAAAGCAAAGTTTTAAATCAACTTCATTGTCCACTTTTTGTGTGTGCAAAGTAATTTCTCTTTAATTCAGGTATATAGATACATCCCATCCCGAAAGACTGCATTAAAACACATGATCACATTTTTCTCCTCATATTGTCATGAATGTTTAGTCATTTGTCTTTTACTGTGCACTTAGTTACCACAGGAAGTGGTTCATTAGATAAACCTTTAATATACTATTAATCTATTAAACTAATATCACCCCACAGACATCCTCAGCATGACTAAAGATTACAAAATAAAACGTGAAATTCGCACCCTGTAAATGCTTTCACCACACCAACATGAAGTTATATGTTTGGTCACTTAAAAATAAGAAACAAGAAAAGTTTGCAGAACCCAGAGAATTCAAACTGAAGCTGCTGTCTCGTCGCAGGGAGTCTTCAGACTGCATTTTATCATCTTGTGGTCATTTTTCATCTAAGAGAGAGATCTGGAGGGGATAAAAAATGACAGAGGAGAAACTGTTAGCTTCACCTGTCCCTGCTTAGATGCAAACTTAAATTTGGAGCGAGAATGAATCTGCAGTCCAGCTGACATCCACTACACATTTACAGCCTGATACAAACAGTATGCAGCTTGCATTATAAGGGGTGTGGCCTCTTCAACTGACAGGTGGAAAAAAATATAGCATTTGTCCTCAAATGTGTTGTGGCTGTAGTCTTATCAAATCAGGTTCAGGTAGCAGCTTATCTGATGCTCAGTGTAAGAAACCTACATTAATGTGATGCATGAATGATGCAAAGCTGGAGCCAATAAACCTATCATTTGAAACACAGCTTTTCATGTTTTCTGTCAGTGGACGAGTGTTTCCAGGGTTTCTACTGTTTTTAATAAAAGGTGGACTGAAGGAAGCCTGATTCAAGAAATGTTTCAGTAACTGATTCATTACCTTCAAAACGCTCCTCAAGTGCAGACTCCTCCACAGATGAAGACTCCTCTTTCAGTTCAAACGTTCTTTTCCCCCACAGCCTTTTAACCAAATTTTGAGCAAGATCACGAGAATCATAGCATCTTGGTGCAACAATCACTTGATCTTTTTTACAGAATGTAAGCTTCTTTAGTAAATCATCAGAACCAAACTTCAGCACCTGGAAAAGAAAACGTTCTAAATTAAACTGTCTGTACATACAGAATGAAAGTGTAAGTTCATCCACAGAATATTAATTAATTTATTCATTTTTCATTCAACTGATGATGCAGCCACATCACTAATCCCCGAAATCCAAGTTGGTGTGGATAGAAACTAGTCATGCATTTATCACGTCCAGGCTGGACGACTGTAATTCATTATTATTAGGATGTCCTAAAAACTCCCTGAAAAGCCTTCAGCTGATCCAAAATGCTGCAGCAAGAGTCCTGACAGGGACTCCCTTAGTTATGCTGCAATAGACGTAGGCTGCCGGGGGATTCCCATGATGCATGATGCATAACAGTATGTGTTAACAGACCTCTCTGCATCAAATCACATCTGTTATTAACCTCTGTCTCTCTTCCACAGCATGTCTTTATCCTGTCTTCCTTCTCTCACCCCAACCTATCACAGCAGATGGCCCCGCCCCTCCCTGAGCCTGGTTCTGCTGAAAGTTTCTTCCTGTTAAAAGGGAGTTTTTCCTTCCCACTGTCGCCAAAGTGCTGCTCATAGGGGGTCATATGATGTATGTATTATTGTAGGGTCTACCTTACAATATAAGGCGACTGTTGTTGAGATTTGGTGCTATATACAGTGGCTTGCAAAAATATTTGGCCCCCTTGAACTTTTCCACATTTTGTCACATTACAGCCACAAACATGAATCAATTTTATTGGAATTCCACGTGAAAGTCCTATACAAAGTGTGTGTACACGTGAGAAGTGGAACGAAAATCATACAAAAAGCTAAAAACAGTTCTGTAACATTAAACAGCATCTGTATGATACAGATGCAACCTTATCTGTGTATCTGTGTCAGGTACTTTCACCCTAAATACTTTAATAGGATGTACCATCATAACTATCAATTTTTACAAATTCTGAAAGTCAAAGATCTGAGAACTGTTAGAGGGTCGCCAGTAGCTCCAGCTTTAAGATGATTAAACACACAATAATATTCCTGATCGGAAAATCTTCAGGTGTGTGAGGAAGAGGAGCAGTGAAGTTACCTTTCCGTCCTCTACGAGCAGGGCGATGGTGATGTGGTCCCAAACATACCACTGATGTGGCTTAGTCGCCTTCTCAGCTTTCACCACATGGTCATTTACAGTCAGCTTGTACCTGAGGAGAAGCAACGTTTGAAACACCTCACAAAAGAACTGTAAACTCATGCAGCAAACTGACACCTGTGGACTTGATTTTTGGTAATTCACTGGAGAAAACCTCAAAAAGTGCAGTTTTCCATGCTCATATCACTGTTTAGGACCAGCTGGCACAGGGTGATATGTCCCTTTTAGCCACTTTACTACAGACAAACATCCTGCTGCTGATCAGGTCAAATGTGTTTCTAAGTTCTGGATATTCCATGTGGCTATCTGGGTTACCTGTGGAGTTATTGAGGATCAGACATTTTAGACTCACCTGCATCTTCTTCAAGCCCCTGTAGCTCAGATAATATTGATAAAAACATGCATGGCTTCATTAAATACACTAAAGTTACTGTAATAAAACAGCTCAGAGTGAGGGTGTCAGGTGGGAAACTGTTTTCCACATGTGATTGTTTCTCGTATGGCCATGATGACCTGTATAGTGCATATACATCCATGGATGTTGTTATCTGTTTCTTACCTGTGTGTCTCACACATGGCCTGTGGCCTCCAGATGAAGTGTCCATCTCTGTAAGCACAGACGGCATCCGGGTCATCAGACACCTCAGGATACGAGTCTTTGAAGCGTTCTTTGTGGTCTGGGCTGTGGACCAGCACAGCATACATCACTTCCTGTCTGTACAGCGACGTTCTGAGAACACGCATACGGGGCTGCTCCCCCGAACAAAACTGAAAAGAAAAAAATGTTTTAGTGGAAAACTCACAGAGATTGTGTCTATAAATTATCAGCCTGAGGCTCAGAACATGGACCAACAACACTAAACATGGTTAGCAGATTATCAGTCACATAACTTTTATGTCAAGTGGCAGTGTGAAGCAGGCAACACTGAGGACCCAAAATACTGCCTTTCAGAGACAGGACTAAATCAAAAATGCAGCTTTATTGCTGGGTTACAAAATTCATAAAAGCAAACTAGGAGGAAACTAGGAACTAAACAGACAAGCAGAACACACACCTGGGAAGATCATGACACCGGACAGAGGGAGACCGAGGCACTAAATACACAAGGGAATCGGGGCAAAAAGGACACACCTGGGGAAGCATGGCTGAACATAGTACACACAGAACCAGAGACTGTCAAAAACAGGAAGTATGAGACACACGCGGCAACACAGACTGACAAAACCCAACGAACAGAGGGAGGAGATCGAGGGATAAGAGTCACAGTGAGACACACACAGTAAAACAACTGAGAAAACAGACATCTAGACAGGAATCACTTAACTGGGGGAACGCTGAGGGAAAGACACAGAGTCAAATACTAACCAAAATAACCTCCCTAACATCTTACTGTCTTTCTGTCTTTTTCTACTTGTTGTTTTTTTTGTTTTATGGAAAATACGCTGGAGTCTGTTTCAGTCTCAGGTGATGGATGGACTGGCTACTTAAATAAAGAAGAAATTTATTGAATTTCTATCTTTGACATTTACACATCTCAACTATAAGAAAATAATAGTAAACACCTGTAAATACAGGCATTAATATGAACTGAAGGAGTCCGTACCTGCTTGCTATAGGCCTTCAGCACCTCCTGCACCGTGAAGGTGAAGCGATACGATCCATACCTGGACTTCTCACTGAACGCTGGAGAGGAGGCAAACTTCTTCAGGAAGCCCGGCTCTGCATGCATGTTCTTCTCCAGGAGCGTCTCCTCAGCTTTTTGGATCTCCTTTTCTTGCACAGCCAGACTGAACCACACCAGGGACAGTCCATCTGGATCCTCTGAGCCATTGTTTGGATCCTTGAAGCCTTCATCATTCTTGATTCCTTGTAAACTAAATCTATGCGTGTCGTGTTTTAGATAAGATGCATGAAACTTGGTGAAAACTCTTTAGGTCCAGGGTATAGGGGGATGTTGCTCTTGCTGAGATATTTCTCGTACATATGAGTATCTTGGGCTTCATTTTCCAACTCATTCAATTTCAAATGAATTGGTTAAAACATGAGTTATGATTTCCCATAAATGCCACCCTTCTTAAAAATGATGTGGCAGTTGGAGAACATGCAGAACTGGTTCAGTGTCCACGTGTGAATCCTGTTTGTTGAACCAGTTTAATCTGAAAACAAAGTGAGAGTGATGTGTGCAAGTGATAGCTTTAACTTAGTGACCTGTGAAAAGATTGTCAGTAATGCTAAGAATGTGTAAACAGATCGATGAATGAATGAGTGAGTGTCTCAGGATGAGCTGACAGAAAGATTAAAAGTCAGCTGCAGGAGTTTAGCTTCATGACTTCACTGAGATTTAAAATAAATAAATAAAAATCTTCAGAGCAAACACAAATTCAGAATATGAAGAATGTTTTAAGAACATAACACTTTATCGTCATCGCCAGCATGTTTTGTACCTTAGGCTCATCACAGACAATCATATTACAGTACTATATAGAGTACTCTTTTTATAGTAACCATTGTCCTTAATGTAAATATGTAAGAAAAATTGTGTATGTTTCTGTTCTGTGTTCTGTGTACTGTGTGTTTGTTTATGTGTCTTTCTAGCTGCTGTTACAACCAAATTTCCCCTTGTGGGACAATTAAAGGACTATTCTATTCTATATCTGTCACGGTTTGTGGAGACAGACCGTGCAGAGATGTGTGTGGTGACGGACGTGGGTTACTGACCTGGTAGCCTGGCTGGCCCTGGGTGGGTCCGGGATGGGCGTGAGGTTCTGGGGGCGCTCCGTCTCTGGGCTGGGACCCGGACCGGGCCTCGGGGGCTTGGGTCCCGGTTGGTGTGTTGCCGGGGTTGTGGGCGGGTGGGTGCATGGGGGCCCAGCCCGGGAGCAGGGTGCCGCCGGTGCGTCGAGCCACCTGGGGGGCTCTTCAACTGGTGGGGGAGATTGTCACATCTTGCAGGAGCTTTCCTCTCGCCAGGAGCTCCCTCTGCAGGAGGGGGAGATACAGGAGAGGTGGAGGAAGATCTCAGCCTGGGTGTTTATTGTCTTATGTAGTCTGGAAGATGAGTGGATGGTGGGGTGGGTGCAGTTTTCTCTGTGGTGGGGTTGGGTGGACTGTCCCGGGCTCTGTGGGGCCGGGGGGCGCTGCTGCACTGGGCCCGGTCTGGATGGGCCTGGGCCCATCACCGAGACTTCTCCTGGACCCTTCACACAGACACTGCTATCAAGAAAGCTCGCCAGCGGCTTTACTTCCTGAGGAGGCTGAGGAAGTTGGCATGAACTCCAACATCACCTCAATTTCACAGTGTGCGGATTGAGAGCTTGCTGACGAGCTGCATCACAGTTTGGTACGAAGCTGCTCTGCCAGCAGCCGTAAATCACTACAGAGGGTGAAGGCAGCAGAGCACATCACTGGCACGAGGCTTCCTGCCATTCAGGACATTTATCTCCAGCTGTGCCTCCGTAAAGCTCACAGCATCATCAAGGACCACAGCCACCCAGCACATCAGCTGTTCTTGTTACCGTCTGGCAGACGTTACAGGAGTCTGTCTGCTCCGACTACAAGACTTAAACACAGTTTCTACCACCAACCATACGACACCTCAACCACAACACTTAAACACACACAACACAGCACTCAGAAGCTACAGCTTCACAAGTACTCTGTATAATCTGCACTGGTCACTCCACTTTATTGGTATCTATATTTAAAAGTGCAATACTGTGATTTTCTGCTGCTCATTCCTGTGCAATATCCCATCTGCCCCCCCGTCATATTTCTTATTTAATCACTAGTGTACATATATTTATATTTATAGATACATATATATTTAGAAGAAGAAGAAGAAGAAAACTTGTCAATTTCTTCAAATGTACTTGCCATACAAAGGAATTGAAATTACGTTTCACACTGTCCCATGCGTAGACATTGACAACAATAAAGTGCAGATGCACAACAAAAACAGCCCTGACAATAAGGTAATAACTTTAGTTATTTAGTCATCTTTTCTCTTTTACCACATCTCTCTAATATTTTGCTCCTTACTATTTTTCTATTTTCTTATTATTTTATTTTATTTTCTCCTACTGTATCATGCTGCTGAGTGACTGCTGCTCGTCAAACGCATTTCATTGCAATGTTGACCCTGTGCTAACTTGCATATGACAAATAAACTGAAACTGACTGTGCTGCTCTGACCCCCCTCCTCCTTTCAGGGTGGAGCCTGCTGGAGTCCGATGGTTGACACCAGGTCTGAGGAAGTGTAAGTGTGTTTTTAATGGGATTCATGAAAACAAAGCAGCACACATTCAACCATCTTCATCATGTCAGGAGTCATCATCAAAGTGTCAATCAATGAACAGATGATGGATCAATAAACTGCAGCTGGATTGTGTTTGTTCTCTCCATCAGATTCCTGTCAACTCACAATCGACACAAACACAGTGAACACAAACCTCCAACTGTCTGACAACAACAGGAAGGTGACACGTGTGGAGGAGGTTCAGTCATATCCTGATCATCCAGACAGATTTGATTTTTATCATCAGCTGCTGTGTAGAAATGGTCTGACTGGTCGCTGTTACTGGGAGGTTGAGTGGAGTGGAGACGTTGATATATCAGTGAGTTACAGAAGCATCAGAAGGAAAGGAGGCAGTGATGACTGTGTGTTTGGAAACAATGATCAGTCCTGGAGTCTGAGCTGCTCTGATGATGGTCCTCAGTCTGTCTGGCACAATAACAGACTAACATCCATCTCCTCCTCCTCCTCCTCCTCCTCTGTCTCTAACAGAGCAGCAGTGTATGTGGACTGTCCTGCTGGCACTCTGTCCTTCTACAGAGTCTCCTCTGACACTCTGATCCACCTCCACACCTTCAACACCACATTCACTGAAACCCTTTATCCTGGGTTTATGTTCAGTTCCTGGTCTCCTGGTTCCTCAGTGTCCCTGTGTGCAGTTGAGTATCAGCAGTCTCGTCCTGTTATAGAAAACCATCAATTGCGTGAAGTCATTTACTAATCTCTTTTTTACTGTCCACTTTTTAGGATTTCAGAAAAGCACAAATGACTGAGGCTGAAAAACCTTCATACAGGTGACCAAATTATAATTATTTTATTTGTTATTTAAAAAAAGAATGGGGGTCTTTTTTGGATTTATTTGATAGGGACAGTAGAGACTGACAGAAAAGCAGAGGGAGCGAGAGAGGGAAGACCAGGGCCACAGGTCCGACTCAAACCCAGGCAAGCCACTATTCGCCAAACGGCATATGTCCGCTTGCTCTTCCCATTAAACTAAAGGTGTGCCAGGTGACCATAATTACTAAAAACAAACTCAACCTGATGGAACAGATTATGTGATAACTCACTTCACGGTTTACATTGCTTCTGGTTAATTACAGTTTAATTCAGATCCCTCTAACACACACCACCAGACAAGTTTGTCATTTAAGATCGAAGCATTAATTAATGGCAGGACTTCTTTGAGCAGTTTTGTAGGAATGGGGTCTAAAAGACACGTTGATGGTTTGGAGGAAGTAATTATTGAAGTTAACTCAGAAAGATCAATTGGAGAAAAAGAGTCTAACTTAACATCAATGGTACTAAGAGTAGCTGTAGATAAATTACATCTGTGGGATGATTATTGGTAATTTTTTCTCTAATGATAAAAATTTTTATTTGTGAAGAAGTTCATGAAGTCATTACTAGTTAACGTTAAAGGGAGGTTGGCTCAACAGAGCTCTGACTTTTTGTCAGCCTGGCTACAGTGCTGAAGAGAAACCTGGGGTTGTTCTTATTTTCTTCAATCAGTGATGAATAGTAAGATGTTCTGGCTTTGCGGAGGGCTTTCTTTATAAAGCAGCAAACTATTTCTCCAGGCTAAATGATGATCCTCTAGATTTGTGACACGCCATTTCCTCTCCAGATTACGAGTCATCTGCTTTAGGCTACGTGTTTGAGAATTATACCACGGAGTCAGGTACTCTTGCGATTTTAGGCCTTAGTTTTCACAGGAGCTAA